>NC_134658.1:887425-1001427 GCF_030463565.1 Pelecanus crispus | reverse complement strand
GAGGACCAGCAACAGCTCTAAGCCCTTAGATGTAGCGTGCGTCAGAAATCGCTTGGGTGTTGGGACATTGGGAGGTGGTCTGTGCCGAGAGTGAGAGTGTGTTGGGAGTGCTGGGAGGCAAGGTAGGGGGAGATGGGCAGAGTGTGTTTGGCTGTGAAAGCGGTGTCAAGGGAAGGTGAGGACCAGCAACAACTCTCAGCCCTTAGAGGTAGCGTGCGGGATAAATGGCTTGGATGTTTGCACTTTGGGAGTTGGTCTGTGCCGGGAGTGAGAGTGAGATTGACCCTGCGAATGTGTGTTGGGAGTGCTGGTAGGCAAGGCAAAGGTAGAATTGCAGCGTGTGTTTGGCTGTGAAAGCGGTGTCAAGGGAAGGTGAGGACCAGCAACAACTCTAAGCCCTTAGGCCTATCGCATGGGAGAAATGGCTTGGGTGTTGGCACTTTGGGAGGTGGTCTGTGCCGGGAGTGAGAGTGAGATTGAGCCTGAGAATGTGTGTTGGGAGTGCTGGTAGGCAAGGTAAAGGCAGATGGGCAGAGTGTGTTTGGCTGTGAAAGCGGTGTCAAGGGAAGGTGAGGACCAGCCACAGCTCTAAGCCCTTAGATGTAGCGTGCGTCAGAAATACCTTGGGTGTTGGCACTTTGGGAGGTGGTCTGTGCCGGGAGTGAGAGTGAGATTGACCCTGCGAATGTGTATTGGGTGTTCTGGGATGGTAAGGCAGGGCAGAAGGCCAGAGTGTGTTTGGCTGTGAAAGCGGTGTCAAGGGAAGGTGAGGACCAGCAACAGCTCTCAGCCCTTAGAGGTAGTGTGTGTCAGAAATTGCTTCGGTGTTGGCACTTTGGGAGGAGGTCTGTGCCGGTAGTGAGAGTGTGTTGGCAGTGCGGGTAGGCAAGGCAAAGGCAGATGGGCAGAGTGTGTTTGGCTGTGAAAGCGCTGTCAAGGGAAGGTGAGGACCAGCCACAGCTCTAAGCCCTTAGATGTAGCGTGCGTCAGAAATACCTTGGGTGTTGGCACTTTGGGAGGTGGTGTGTGCCGAGAGAGAGTGTGTGTTGGGAGTGCTGGTAGGCAAGGCAAAGGCAGAATTGCAGAGTGTGTTTGGCTGTGAAAGCGGTGTCAAGGGAAGGTGAGGACCAGCAACAGCTCTAAGCCCTTCGGCCTATCGTATGGGAGAAATGGCTTGGACGTTTGCACTTTGGGAGGTGGTCTGTGCCGGGAGTGAGAGTGAGATTGAGCCTGAGAATGTGTGTTGGGTGTTCTGGGATGGTAAGGCAGGGCAGAAGGCCAGAGTGTGTTTCTATGTGAAAGCGCTGTCAAGGGAAGGTGAGGACCAGCCACAGCTCTAAGCCCTTAGATGTAGCGTGCGTCAGAAATACCTTGGGTGTTGGCACTTTGGGAGGTGGTGTGTGCCGAGAGAGAGTGTGTGTTGGGAGTGCTGGTAGGCAAGGCAAGTGCAGAATGCCAGAGTGTGTTTGGCTGTGAAAGCGGTGTCAAGGGAAGGTGAGGACCAGCCACAGCTCTAAGCCCTTAGAGGTCGCGTGCGGGATAAATGGCTTGGGCGTTTGCACTTTGGGAGGTGGTCTGTGCCGGGAGTGAGAGTGACATTGCGCCTGAGAATATGTGTTGGGAGTACTGGGAGGCAAGGCAAAGGCAGAATGCCAGAGTGTGTTTGGCTGTGAAAGCGGTGTCAAGGGAAGGTGAGGACCAGCAACAGCTCTAAGCCCTTAGAAGTAGCGTGTGTCAGAAATCGCTTGGGTGTTGGTGCGTTGGGAGGTAGTCTGTGCTGAGAGTGAGAGTGTGTTGGGAGTGCTGGGCGGCAAGGCAAAGGCAGATGGGCAGAGTGTGTTTGGCGGTGAAAGCGGTGTCAAGGGAAGGTGAGGACCAGCCACAGCTCTAAGCTTTTAGGCCTATCGTATGGGAGAAATGGCTTGGATGTTTGCACTTTGGTTGCTGCTCTGTGCCGGGAGTGACTTTGCGCCTGAGAATGTGTGTTGGGAGTGCTGGGAGGCAAAGCCAGGGTAGATGGCCAGAGTGTGTTTGGCTGTGAAAGCGGTGTCAAGGGAAGGTGAGGACCAGCAACAGCTCTAAGCCCTTAGATGTAGTATGTGTAAGAAATTGCTTCGGTGTTGGCACTTTGGGAGGAGGTCTGTGCCGGTAGTGAGAGTGTGTTGGGAGTGCGGGGAGGCAAGGCAAAGGCAGATGGCCAGGGTGTGTTTGGCTGTGAAAGCGCTGTCAAGGGAAGGTGAGGACCAGCAACAGCTCTAAGGCCTTAGGCCTATCGCCTGGGAGAAATGGCTTGGGTGTTGTCACTATGGGAGGTGGTCTGTGCCGGGAGTGAGAGTGAGATTGAGCCTGAGAATGTGTGTTGGGAGTGCTGGGAGGCAAAGCCAGGGTAGATGGGCAGAGTGTATTTGGCTGTGAAAGCAGTGTCAAGGGAAGGTGAGGACCAGCAACAGCTCTAAGCCCTTAGATGTAGTGTGCGTCAGAAATCGAAGGAATGTTGGCAGTTTTGGAGGTGGTGTGTGCCGAGAGTGAGAGTGTGTTGGGAGTGCTGGGAGGCAAGGCAAAGGCAGATGGGCAGAGTGTGTTTGGCTGTGAAAGCGGTGTCAAGGGAAGGTGAGGACCAGCAACAACTCTCAGCCCTTAGAGGTAGCGTGCGGGATAAATGGCATGGATGTTTGAACTTTGGGAGTTGGTCTGTGCCGGGAGTGAGAGTGAGATTGAGCCTGAGAATGTGTGTTGGGAGTGCTGGTAGGCAAGGCAAAGGCAGAATGCCAGAGTGTGTTTGGCTGTGAAAGCGGTGTCAAGGGAAGGTGAGGACCAGCAACCGCTCTAAGCCCTTCGGCCTATCGCTTGGGATAAATGGCTTGGACGTTTGCACTTTGGGAGGTGGTCTGTGCCGGGAGTGAGAGTGAGATTGAGCCTGAGAATGTGTGTTGGGAGTGCTGGGAGGCAAAGGCAGGGTAGATGGCCAGAGTGTGTTTGACTGTGAACGCGGTGTCAAGGGAAGGTGAGGACCAGCAACAGCTCTAAGCCCTTAGATGTAGCGTGTGTCAGACATTGCTTGGTGTTGGGACGTTGGGAGGTAGTCTGTGCCGAGAGTGAGAGTGTGTTGGGAGTGCTGGGCGGCAAGGCAAAGGCAGATGGGCAGAGTGTGTTTGGCTGTGAAAGCGGTGTCAAGGGAAGGTGAGGACCAGCAACAGCTCTCAGCCCTTAGAGGTCGCGTGCGGGATAAATGGCTTGGGCGTTTTCACTTTGGGAGGTGGTCTGTGCCCCGAGTGAGAGTGACATTGCGCCTGAGAATATGTGTTGAGAGTACTGGGAGGCAAGGCAAAGGCAGAATGCCAGAGTGTGTTTGGCTGTGAAAGCGGTGTCAAGGGAAGGTGAGGACCAGCAACAGCTCTAAGCCCTTAGATGTAGTATGTGTAAGAAATTGCTTCGGTGTTGGCACTTTGGGAGGAGGTCTGTGCCGGTAGTGAGAGTGTGTTGGGAGTGCGGGGAGGCAAGGCAAAGGCAGATGGCCAGGGTGTGTTTGTCTGTGAAAGGGGTGTCAGGGGAAGGTGAGGACCAGCCACAGCTCTAAGCCCTTAGGCCTATCGCCTGGGAGAAATGGCTTGGGTGTTGTCACTATGGGAGGTGGTCTGTGCCGGGAGTGAGAGTGAGATTGAGCCTGAGAATGTGTGTTGGGAGTGCTGGGAGGCAAAGCCAGGGTAGATGGCCAGAGTGTGTTTGTCTGTGAAAGCAGTGTCAAGGGAAGGTGGGGACCAGCCACAGCTCTAAGCCCTTAGATGTAGCGTGTGTCAGAAATCGCTTGGGTGTTGGGACGTTGGGAGGTGGTGTGTGCCGAGAGAGAGTGTGTGTTGGGAGTGCTGGTAGGCAAGGCAAAGGCAGATGGGCAGAGTGTGTTTCGCTGTGAAAGCGGTGTCAAGGGAAGGTGAGGACCAGCAACAGCTCTAAGCCCTTAGGCCTATCGTATGGGAGAAATGGCTTGGACGTTTGCACGTTGGGAGGTGGTCTGTGCCGGGAGTGAGAGTGAGATTGAGCCTGAGAATGTGTGTTGGGAGTGCTGGGAGACAAAGCCAGGGCAGACGGCTAGAGTGTGTTTGTCTGTGAAAGCGATGTCAAGGGAAGGTGAGGACCAGCAACAGCTCTAAGCCCTTAGATGTAGTGTGTGTCAGAAATAGCTTGGGGGTTTGCACTTTGGGAGGTGGTGTGTGCCGAGAGTGAGAATGTGTTGGGAGTGGTGGGAGGCAAGGCAAAGGCAGAATGCCAGAGTGTGTTTGGCTGTGGAAGCGGTGTCAAGGGAAGGTGAGGACCAGCCACAGCTCTCAGCCCTTAGAGGTAGCGTACGGGATAAATGGCTTGGATGTTTGAACTTTGGGAGTTGGTCTGTGCAGGGAGTGAGAGTGAGATTGACCCTGCGAATGTGTGTTGGGAGTGCTGATAGGCAGGGCAAAGGTAGAATTGCAGAGTGTGTTTGGCTGTGAAAGCGGTGTCAAGGGAAGGTGAGGACCAGCAACAGCTCTAAGCCCTTCGGCCTATCGCTTGGGAGAAATGGCTTGGACGTTTGCACTTTGGGAGTTGGTCTTTGCCGGGAGTGAGAGTGAGATTGAGCCTGAGAATGTGTGTTGGGAGTGCTGGGAGGCAAAGCCAGGGCAGACGGCTAGAGTGTGTTTGTATGTGAAAGCGGTGTCAAGGGAAGGTGAGGACCAGCAACAGCTCTAAGCCCTTAGATGTAGCGTGCGTCAGAAATCGCTTGGGTGTTGGGACATTGGGAGGTGGTCTGTGCCGAGAGTGAGAGTGTGTTGGGAGTGCTGGGAGGCAAGGTAGGGGGAGATGGGCAGAGTGTGTTTGGCTGTGAAAGCGGTGTCAAGGGAAGGTGAGGACCAGCAACAACTCTCAGCCCTTAGAGGTAGCGTGCGGGATAAATGGCTTGGATGTTTGCACTTTGGGAGTTGGTCTGTGCCGGGAGTGAGAGTGAGATTGACCCTGCGAATGTGTGTTGGGAGTGCTGGTAGGCAAGGCAAAGGTAGAATTGCAGCGTGTGTTTGGCTGTGAAAGCGGTGTCAAGGGAAGGTGAGGACCAGCAACAACTCTAAGCCCTTAGGCCTATCGCATGGGAGAAATGGCTTGGGTGTTGGCACTTTGGGAGGTGGTCTGTGCCGGGAGTGAGAGTGAGATTGAGCCTGAGAATGTGTGTTGGGAGTGCTGGTAGGCAAGGTAAAGGCAGATGGGCAGAGTGTGTTTGGCTGTGAAAGCGGTGTCAAGGGAAGGTGAGGACCAGCCACAGCTCTAAGCCCTTAGATGTAGCGTGCGTCAGAAATACCTTGGGTGTTGGCACTTTGGGAGGTGGTGTGTGCCGAGAGAGAGTGTGTGTTGGGAGTGCTGGTAGGCAAGGCAAAGGCAGAATTGCAGAGTGTGTTTGGCTGTGAAAGCGGTGTCAAGGGAAGGTGAGGACCAGCAACAGCTCTAAGCCCTTCGGCCTATCGTATGGGAGAAATGGCTTGGACGTTTGCACTTTGGGAGGTGGTCTGTGCCGGGAGTGAGAGTGAGATTGAGCCTGAGAATGTGTGTTGGGTGTTCTGGGATGGTAAGGCAGGGCAGAAGGCCCAGAGTGTGTTTCTATGTGAAAGCGGTGTTAAGGGAAGGTGAGGACCAGCCACAGCTTTAAGCCCTTAGATGTAGCGTGCGTCAGAAATACCTTGGGTGTTGGCACTTTGGGAGGTGGTGTGTGCCGAGAGAGAGTGTGTGTTGGGAGTGCTGGTAGGCAAGGCAAGTGCAGAATGCCAGAGTGTGTTTGGCTGTGAAAGCGGTGTCAAGGGAAGGTGAGGACCAGCCACAGCTCTAAGCCCTTAGAGGTCGCGTGCGGGATAAATGGCTTGGGCGTTTTCACTTTGGGAGGTGGTCTGTGCCCGGAGTGAGAGTGACATTGCGCCTGAGAATATGTGTTGGGAGTACTGGGAGGCAAGGCAAAGGCAGAATGCCAGAGTGTGTTTGGCTGTGAAAGCAGTGTCAAGGGAAGGTGAGGACCAGCAACAGCTCTAAGCCCTTAGAAGTAGCGTGCGTCAGAAATCGCTTGGGTGTTGGGACGTTGGGAGGTAGTCTGTGCTGAGAGTGAGAGTGTGTTGGGAGTGCTGGGCGGCAAGGCAAAGGCAGATGGGCAGAGTGTGTTTGGCGGTGAAAGCGGTGTCAAGGGAAGGTGAGGACCAGCCACAGCTCTAAGCTTTTAGGCCTATCGTATGGGAGAAATGGCTTGGATGTTTGCACTTTGGTTGCTGCTCTGTGCCGGGAGTGACTTTGCGCCTGAGAATGTGTGTTGGGAGTGCTGGGAGGCAAAGCCAGGGTAGATGGCCAGAGTGTGTTTGGCTGTGAAAGCGGTGTCAAGGGAAGGTGAGGACCAGCAACAGCTCTAAGCCCTTAGATGTAGTATGTGTAAGAAATTGCTTCGGTGTTGGCACTTTGGGAGGAGGTCTGTGCCGGTAGTGAGAGTGTGTTGGGAGTGCGGGGAGGCAAGGCAAAGGCAGATGGCCAGGGTGTGTTTGGCTGTGAAAGCGCTGTCAAGGGAAGGTGAGGACCAGCCACAGCTCTAAGGCCTTAGGCCTATCGCCTGGGAGAAATGGCTTGGGTGTTGTCACTATGGGAGGTGGTCTGTGCCGGGAGTGAGAGTGAGATTGAGCCTGAGAATGTGTGTTGGGAGTGCTGGGAGGCAAAGCCAGGGTAGATGGCCAGAGTGTATTTGGCTGTGAAAGCAGTGTCAAGGGAAGGTGAGGACCAGCAACAGCTCTAAGCCCTTAGATGTAGTGTGCGTCAGAAATCGCAGGAATGTTGGCAGTTTTGGAGGTGGTGTGTGCCGAGAGTGAGAGTGTGTTGGGAATACTGGGAGGCAAAGCAAAGGCAGATGGGCAGAGTGTGTTTGGCTGTGAAAGCGGTGTCAAGGGAAGGTGAGGACCAGCAACAGCTCTCAGCCCTTAGAGGTAGCGTGCGGGATAAATGGCTTGGACGTTTGAACTTTGGGAGGTGGTCTGTGCCGGGAGTGAGAGTGAGATTGAGCCTGAGAATGTGTGTTGGGAGTGCTGGGAGGCAAAGCCAGGGCAGACGGCTAGAGTGTGTTTGTCTGTGAAAGCGATGTCAAGGGAAGGTGAGGACCAGCAACAGCTCTAAGCCCTTAGATGTAGTGTGTGTCACAAATAGCTTGGTGTTGGCACTTTGGGAGGTGGTGTGTGCCGAGAGTGAGAGTGTGTTGGGAGTGCTGGGAGGCAAGGCAAAGGCAGATGGGCAGAGTGTGTTTGGCTGTGAAAGCGGTGTCAAGGGAAGGTGAGGACCAGCAACAACTCTCAGCCCTTAGAGGTAGCGTGCGGGATAAATGGCATGGATGTTTGAACTTTGGGAGTTGGTCTGTGCCGGGAGTGAGAGTGAGATTGAGCCTGAGAATGTGTGTTGGGAGTGCTGGTAGGCAAGGCAAAGGCAGAATGCCAGAGTGTGTTTGGCTGTGAAAGCGGTGTCAAGGGAAGGTGAGGACCAGCAACAGCTCTAAGCCCTTCGGCCTATCGTATGGGAGAAATGGCTTGGACGTTTGCACTTTGGGAGGTGGTCTGTGCCGGGAGTGAGAGTGAGATTGAGCCTGAGAATGTGTGTTGGGTGTTCTGGGATGGTAAGGCAGGGCAGAAGGCCAGAGTGTGTTTCTATGTGAAAGCGGTGTTAAGGGAAGGTGAGGACCAGCCACAGCTTTAAGCCCTTAGATGTAGCGTGCGTCAGAAATACCTTGGGTGTTGGCACTTTGGGAGGTGGTGTGTGCCGAGAGAGAGTGTGTGTTGGGAGTGCTGGTAGGCAAGGCAAGTGCAGAATGCCAGAGTGTGTTTGGCTGTGAAAGCGGTGTCAAGGGAAGGTGAGGACCAGCCACAGCTCTAAGCCCTTAGAGGTCGCGTGCGGGATAAATGGCTTGGGCGTTTTCACTTTGGGAGGTGGTCTGTGCCCGGAGTGAGAGTGACATTGCGCCTGAGAATATGTGTTGGGAGTACTGGGAGGCAAGGCAAAGGCAGAATGCCAGAGTGTGTTTGGCTGTGAAAGCAGTGTCAAGGGAAGGTGAGGACCAGCAACAGCTCTAAGCCCTTAGAAGTAGCGTGCGTCAGAAATCGCTTGGGTGTTGGGACGTTGGGAGGTAGTCTGTGCTGAGAGTGAGAGTGTGTTGGGAGTGCTGGGCGGCAAGGCAAAGGCAGATGGCCAGAGTGTGTTTGGCGGTGAAAGCGGTGTCAAGGGAAGGTGAGGACCAGCCACAGCTCTAAGCTTTTAGGCCTATCGTATGGGAGAAATGGCTTGGATGTTTGCACTTTGGTTGCTGCTCTGTGCCGGGAGTGACTTTGCGCCTGAGAATGTGTGTTGGGAGTGCTGGGAGGCAAAGCCAGGGTAGATGGCCAGAGTGTGTTTGGCTGTGAAAGCGGTGTCAAGGGAAGGTGAGGACCAGCAACAGCTCTAAGCCCTTAGATGTAGTATGTGTAAGAAATTGCTTCGGTGTTGGCACTTTGGGAGGAGGTCTGTGCCGGTAGTGAGAGTGTGTTGGCAGTGCGGGGAGGCAAGGCAAAGGCAGATGGCCAGGGTGTGTTTGGCTGTGAAAGGGGTGTCAGGGGAAGGTGAGGACCAGCCACAGCTCTAAGCCCTTAGGCCTATCGCCTGGGAGAAATGGCTTGGGTGTTGTCACTATGGGAGGTGGTCTGTGCCGGGAGTGAGAGTGAGATTGAGCCTGAGAATGTGTGTTGGGAGTGCTGGGAGGCAAAGCCAGGGTAGATGGCCAGAGTGTGTTTGTCTGTGAAAGCAGTGTCAAGGGAAGGTGGGGACCAGCCACAGCTCTAAGCCCTTAGATGTAGCGTGTGTCAGAAATCGCTTGGGTGTTGGGACGTTGGGAGGTGGTGTGTGCCGAGAGAGAGTGTGTGTTGGGAGTGCTGGTAGGCAAGGCAAAGGCAGATGGGCAGAGTGTGTTTCGCTGTGAAAGCGGTGTCAAGGGAAGGTGAGGACCAGCAACAGCTCTAAGCCCTTAGGCCTATCGTATGGGAGAAATGGCTTGGACGTTTGCACGTTGGGAGGTGGTCTGTGCCGGGAGTGAGAGTGAGATTGAGCCTGAGAATGTGTGTTGGGAGTGCTGGGAGACAAAGCCAGGGCAGACGGCTAGAGTGTGTTTGTCTGTGAAAGCGATGTCAAGGGAAGGTGAGGACCAGCAACAGCTCTAAGCCCTTAGATGTAGTGTGTGTCAGAAATAGCTTGGGGGTTTGCACTTTGGGAGGTGGTGTGTGCCGAGAGTGAGAATGTGTTGGGAGTGGTGGGAGGCAAGGCAAAGGCAGAATGCCAGAGTGTGTTTGGCTGTGGAAGCGGTGTCAAGGGAAGGTGAGGACCAGCCACAGCTCTCAGCCCTTAGAGGTAGCGTACGGGATAAATGGCTTGGATGTTTGAACTTTGGGAGTTGGTCTGTGCAGGGAGTGAGAGTGAGATTGACCCTGCGAATGTGTGTTGGGAGTGCTGATAGGCAGGGCAAAGGTAGAATTGCAGAGTGTGTTTGGCTGTGAAAGCGGTGTCAAGGGAAGGTGAGGACCAGCAACAGCTCTAAGCCCTTCGGCCTATCGCTTGGGAGAAATGGCTTGGACGTTTGCACTTTGGGAGTTGGTCTTTGCCGGGAGTGAGAGTGAGATTGAGCCTGAGAATGTGTGTTGGGAGTGCTGGGAGGCAAAGCCAGGGCAGACGGCTAGAGTGTGTTTGTATGTGAAA
The DNA here is from genome assembly GCF_030463565.1 of Pelecanus crispus. Taxonomy (NCBI): domain Eukaryota; kingdom Metazoa; phylum Chordata; class Aves; order Pelecaniformes; family Pelecanidae; genus Pelecanus; species Pelecanus crispus. The sequence continues at coordinate 991,680 of NC_134658.1, read as the reverse complement.
GCGGTGTCAAGGGAAGGTGAGGACCAGCAACAGCTCTAAGCCCTTAGATGTAGCGTGCGTCAGAAATCGCTTGGGTGTTGGGACATTGGGAGGTGGTCTGTGCCGAGAGTGAGAGTGTGTTGGGAGTGCTGGGAGGCAAGGTAGGGGGAGATGGGCAGAGTGTGTTTGGCTGTGAAAGCGGTGTCAAGGGAAGGTGAGGACCAGCAACAACTCTCAGCCCTTAGAGGTAGCGTGCGGGATAAATGGCTTGGATGTTTGCACTTTGGGAGTTGGTCTGTGCCGGGAGTGAGAGTGAGATTGACCCTGCGAATGTGTGTTGGGAGTGCTGGTAGGCAAGGCAAAGGTAGAATTGCAGCGTGTGTTTGGCTGTGAAAGCGGTGTCAAGGGAAGGTGAGGACCAGCAACAACTCTAAGCCCTTAGGCCTATCGCATGGGAGAAATGGCTTGGGTGTTGGCACTTTGGGAGGTGGTCTGTGCCGGGAGTGAGAGTGAGATTGAGCCTGAGAATGTGTGTTGGGAGTGCTGGTAGGCAAGGTAAAGGCAGATGGGCAGAGTGTGTTTGGCTGTGAAAGCGCTGTCAAGGGAAGGTGAGGACCAGCCACAGCTCTAAGCCCTTAGATGTAGCGTGCGTCAGAAATACCTTGGGTGTTGGCACTTTGGGAGGTGGTCTGTGCCGGGAGTGAGAGTGAGATTGACCCTGCGAATGTGTATTGGGTGTTCTGGGATGGTAAGGCAGGGCAGAAGGCCAGAGTGTGTTTGGCTGTGAAAGCGGTGTCAAGGGAAGGTGAGGACCAGCAACAGCTCTCAGCCCTTAGAGGTAGTGTGTGTCAGAAATTGCTTCGGTGTTGGCACTTTGGGAGGAGGTCTGTGCCGGTAGTGAGAGTGTGTTGGCAGTGCGGGTAGGCAAGGCAAAGGCAGATGGGCAGAGTGTGTTTGGCTGTGAAAGCGCTGTCAAGGGAAGGTGAGGACCAGCCACAGCTCTAAGCCCTTAGATGTAGCGTGCGTCAGAAATACCTTGGGTGTTGGCACTTTGGGAGGTGGTGTGTGCCGAGAGAGAGTGTGTGTTGGGAGTGCTGGTAGGCAAGGCAAAGGCAGAATTGCAGAGTGTGTTTGGCTGTGAAAGCGGTGTCAAGGGAAGGTGAGGACCAGCAACAGCTCTAAGCCCTTCGGCCTATCGTATGGGAGAAATGGCTTGGACGTTTGCACTTTGGGAGGTGGTCTGTGCCGGGAGTGAGAGTGAGATTGAGCCTGAGAATGTGTGTTGGGTGTTCTGGGATGGTAAGGCAGGGCAGAAGGCCAGAGTGTGTTTCTATGTGAAAGCGCTGTCAAGGGAAGGTGAGGACCAGCCACAGCTCTAAGCCCTTAGATGTAGCGTGCGTCAGAAATACCTTGGGTGTTGGCACTTTGGGAGGTGGTGTGTGCCGAGAGAGAGTGTGTGTTGGGAGTGCTGGTAGGCAAGGCAAGTGCAGAATGCCAGAGTGTGTTTGGCTGTGAAAGCGGTGTCAAGGGAAGGTGAGGACCAGCCACAGCTCTAAGCCCTTAGAGGTCGCGTGCGGGATAAATGGCTTGGGCGTTTGCACTTTGGGAGGTGGTCTGTGCCGGGAGTGAGAGTGACATTGCGCCTGAGAATATGTGTTGGGAGTACTGGGAGGCAAGGCAAAGGCAGAATGCCAGAGTGTGTTTGGCTGTGAAAGCGGTGTCAAGGGAAGGTGAGGACCAGCAACAGCTCTAAGCCCTTAGAAGTAGCGTGTGTCAGAAATCGCTTGGGTGTTGGTGCGTTGGGAGGTAGTCTGTGCTGAGAGTGAGAGTGTGTTGGGAGTGCTGGGCGGCAAGGCAAAGGCAGATGGCCAGAGTGTGTTTGGCGGTGAAAGCGGTGTCAAGGGAAGGTGAGGACCAGCCACAGCTCTAAGCTTTTAGGCCTATCGTATGGGAGAAATGGCTTGGATGTTTGCACTTTGGTTGCTGCTCTGTGCCGGGAGTGACTTTGCGCCTGAGAATGTGTGTTGGGAGTGCTGGGAGGCAAAGCCAGGGTAGATGGCCAGAGTGTGTTTGGCTGTGAAAGCGGTGTCAAGGGAAGGTGAGGACCAGCAACAGCTCTAAGCCCTTAGATGTAGTATGTGTAAGAAATTGCTTCGGTGTTGGCACTTTGGGAGGAGGTCTGTGCCGGTAGTGAGAGTGTGTTGGGAGTGCGGGGAGGCAAGGCAAAGGCAGATGGCCAGGGTGTGTTTGGCTGTGAAAGCGCTGTCAAGGGAAGGTGAGGACCAGCAACAGCTCTAAGGCCTTAGGCCTATCGCCTGGGAGAAATGGCTTGGGTGTTGTCACTATGGGAGGTGGTCTGTGCCGGGAGTGAGAGTGAGATTGAGCCTGAGAATGTGTGTTGGGAGTGCTGGGAGGCAAAGCCAGGGTAGATGGGCAGAGTGTATTTGGCTGTGAAAGCAGTGTCAAGGGAAGGTGAGGACCAGCAACAGCTCTAAGCCCTTAGATGTAGTGTGCGTCAGAAATCGAAGGAATGTTGGCAGTTTTGGAGGTGGTGTGTGCCGAGAGTGAGAGTGTGTTGGGAGTGCTGGGAGGCAAGGCAAAGGCAGATGGGCAGAGTGTGTTTGGCTGTGAAAGCGGTGTCAAGGGAAGGTGAGGACCAGCAACAACTCTCAGCCCTTAGAGGTAGCGTGCGGGATAAATGGCATGGATGTTTGAACTTTGGGAGTTGGTCTGTGCCGGGAGTGAGAGTGAGATTGAGCCTGAGAATGTGTGTTGGGAGTGCTGGTAGGCAAGGCAAAGGCAGAATGCCAGAGTGTGTTTGGCTGTGAAAGCGGTGTCAAGGGAAGGTGAGGACCAGCAACCGCTCTAAGCCCTTCGGCCTATCGCTTGGGATAAATGGCTTGGACGTTTGCACTTTGGGAGGTGGTCTGTGCCGGGAGTGAGAGTGAGATTGAGCCTGAGAATGTGTGTTGGGAGTGCTGGGAGGCAAAGGCAGGGTAGATGGCCAGAGTGTGTTTGACTGTGAACGCGGGTGTCAAGGGAAGGTGAGGACCAGCAACAGCTCTAAGCCCTTAGATGTAGCGTGTGTCAGACATTGCTTGGTGTTGGGACGTTGGGAGGTAGTCTGTGCCGAGAGTGAGAGTGTGTTGGGAGTGCTGGGCGGCAAGGCAAAGGCAGATGGGCAGAGTGTGTTTGGCTGTGAAAGCGGTGTCAAGGGAAGGTGAGGACCAGCAACAGCTCTCAGCCCTTAGAGGTCGCGTGCGGGATAAATGGCTTGGGCGTTTTCACTTTGGGAGGTGGTCTGTGCCCCGAGTGAGAGTGACATTGCGCCTGAGAATATGTGTTGAGAGTACTGGGAGGCAAGGCAAAGGCAGAATGCCAGAGTGTGTTTGGCTGTGAAAGCGGTGTCAAGGGAAGGTGAGGACCAGCAACAGCTCTAAGCCCTTAGATGTAGTATGTGTAAGAAATTGCTTCGGTGTTGGCACTTTGGGAGGAGGTCTGTGCCGGTAGTGAGAGTGTGTTGGGAGTGCGGGGAGGCAAGGCAAAGGCAGATGGCCAGGGTGTGTTTGTCTGTGAAAGGGGTGTCAGGGGAAGGTGAGGACCAGCCACAGCTCTAAGCCCTTAGGCCTATCGCCTGGGAGAAATGGCTTGGGTGTTGTCACTATGGGAGGTGGTCTGTGCCGGGAGTGAGAGTGAGATTGAGCCTGAGAATGTGTGTTGGGAGTGCTGGGAGGCAAAGCCAGGGTAGATGGCCAGAGTGTGTTTGTCTGTGAAAGCAGTGTCAAGGGAAGGTGGGGACCAGCCACAGCTCTAAGCCCTTAGATGTAGCGTGTGTCAGAAATCGCTTGGGTGTTGGGACGTTGGGAGGTGGTGTGTGCCGAGAGAGAGTGTGTGTTGGGAGTGCTGGTAGGCAAGGCAAAGGCAGATGGGCAGAGTGTGTTTCGCTGTGAAAGCGGTGTCAAGGGAAGGTGAGGACCAGCAACAGCTCTAAGCCCTTAGGCCTATCGTATGGGAGAAATGGCTTGGACGTTTGCACGTTGGGAGGTGGTCTGTGCCGGGAGTGAGAGTGAGATTGAGCCTGAGAATGTGTGTTGGGAGTGCTGGGAGACAAAGCCAGGGCAGACGGCTAGAGTGTGTTTGTCTGTGAAAGCGATGTCAAGGGAAGATGAGGACCAGCAACAGCTCTAAGCCCTTAGATGTAGTGTGTGTCAGAAATAGCTTGGGGGTTTGCACTTTGGGAGGTGGTGTGTGCCGAGAGTGAGAATGTGTTGGGAGTGGTGGGAGGCAAGGCAAAGGCAGAATGCCAGAGTGTGTTTGGCTGTGGAAGCGGTGTCAAGGGAAGGTGAGGACCAGCCACAGCTCTCAGCCCTTAGAGGTAGCGTACGGGATAAATGGCTTGGATGTTTGAACTTTGGGAGTTGGTCTGTGCAGGGAGTGAGAGTGAGATTGACCCTGCGAATGTGTGTTGGGAGTGCTGATAGGCAGGGCAAAGGTAGAATTGCAGAGTGTGTTTGGCTGTGAAAGCGGTGTCAAGGGAAGGTGAGGACCAGCAACAGCTCTAAGCCCTTCGGCCTATCGCTTGGGAGAAATGGCTTGGACGTTTGCACTTTGGGAGTTGGTCTTTGCCGGGAGTGAGAGTGAGATTGAGCCTGAGAATGTGTGTTGGGAGTGCTGGGAGGCAAAGCCAGGGCAGACGGCTAGAGTGTGTTTGTATGTGAAAGCGGTGTCAAGGGAAGGTGAGGACCAGCAACAGCTCTAAGCCCTTAGATGTAGCGTGCGTCAGAAATCGCTTGGGTGTTGGGACATTGGGAGGTGGTGTGTGCCGAGAGTGAGAGTGTGTTGGGAGTGCTGGGAGGCAAGGTAGGGGGAGATGGGCAGAGTGTGTTTGGCTGTGAAAGCGGTGTCAAGGGAAGGTGAGGACCAGCAACAACTCTCAGCCCTTAGAGGTAGCGTGCGGGATAAATGGCTTGGATGTTTGCACTTTGGGAGTTGGTCTGTGCCGGGAGTGAGAGTGAGATTGACCCTGCGAATGTGTGTTGGGAGTGCTGGTAGGCAAGGCAAAGGTAGAATTGCAGCGTGTGTTTGGCTGTGAAAGCGGTGTCAAGGGAAGGTGAGGACCAGCAACAACTCTAAGCCCTTAGGCCTATCGCATGGGAGAAATGGCTTGGGTGTTGGCACTTTGGGAGGTGGTCTGTGCCGGGAGTGAGAGTGAGATTGAGCCTGAGAATGTGTGTTGGGAGTGCTGGTAGGCAAGGTAAAGGCAGATGGGCAGAGTGTGTTTGGCTGTGAAAGCGGTGTCAAGGGAAGGTGAGGACCAGCCACAGCTCTAAGCCCTTAGATGTAGCGTGCGTCAGAAATACCTTGGGTGTTGGCACTTTGGGAGGTGGTCTGTGCCGGGAGTGAGAGTGAGATTGACCCTGCGAATGTGTATTGGGTGTTCTGGGATGGTAAGGCAGGGCAGAAGGCCAGAGTGTGTTTGGCTGTGAAAGCGGTGTCAAGGGAAGGTGAGGACCAGCAACAGCTCTCAGCCCTTAGAGGTAGTGTGTGTCAGAAATTGCTTCGGTGTTGGCACTTTGGGAGGAGGTCTGTGCCGGTAGTGAGAGTGTGTTGGCAGTGCGGGTAGGCAAGGCAAAGGCAGATGGGCAGAGTGTGTTTGGCTGTGAAAGCGGTGTCAAGGGAAGGTGAGGACCAGCCACAGCTCTAAGCCCTTAGATGTAGCGTGCGTCAGAAATACCTTGGGTGTTGGCACTTTGGGAGGTGGTGTGTGCCGAGAGAGAGTGTGTGTTGGGAGTGCTGGTAGGCAAGGCAAAGGCAGAATTGCAGAGTGTGTTTGGCTGTGAAAGCGGTGTCAAGGGAAGGTGAGGACCAGCAACAGCTCTAAGCCCTTCGGCCTATCGTATGGGAGAAATGGCTTGGACGTTTGCACTTTGGGAGGTGGTCTGTGCCGGGAGTGAGAGTGAGATTGAGCCTGAGAATGTGTGTTGGGTGTTCTGGGATGGTAAGGCAGGGCAGAAGGCCAGAGTGTGTTTCTATGTGAAAGCGGTGTTAAGGGAAGGTGAGGACCAGCCACAGCTTTAAGCCCTTAGATGTAGCGTGCGTCAGAAATACCTTGGGTGTTGGCACTTTGGGAGGTGGTGTGTGCCGAGAGAGAGTGTGTGTTGGGAGTGCTGGTAGGCAAGGCAAGTGCAGAATGCCAGAGTGTGTTTGGCTGTGAAAGCGGTGTCAAGGGAAGGTGAGGACCAGCCACAGCTCTAAGCCCTTAGAGGTCGCGTGCGGGATAAATGGCTTGGGCGTTTTCACTTTGGGAGGTGGTCTGTGCCCGGAGTGAGAGTGACATTGCGCCTGAGAATATGTGTTGGGAGTACTGGGAGGCAAGGCAAAGGCAGAATGCCAGAGTGTGTTTGGCTGTGAAAGCAGTGTCAAGGGAAGGTGAGGACCAGCAACAGCTCTAAGCCCTTAGAAGTAGCGTGCGTCAGAAATCGCTTGGGTGTTGGGACGTTGGGAGGTAGTCTGTGCTGAGAGTGAGAGTGTGTTGGGAGTGCTGGGCGGCAAGGCAAAGGCAGATGGGCAGAGTGTGTTTGGCGGTGAAAGCGGTGTCAAGGGAAGGTGAGGACCAGCCACAGCTCTAAGCTTTTAGGCCTATCGTATGGGAGAAATGGCTTGGATGTTTGCACTTTGGTTGCTGCTCTGTGCCGGGAGTGACTTTGCGCCTGAGAATGTGTGTTGGGAGTGCTGGGAGGCAAAGCCAGGGTAGATGGCCAGAGTGTGTTTGGCTGTGAAAGCGGTGTCAAGGGAAGGTGAGGACCAGCAACAGCTCTAAGCCCTTAGATGTAGTATGTGTAAGAAATTGCTTCGGTGTTGGCACTTTGGGAGGAGGTCTGTGCCGGTAGTGAGAGTGTGTTGGGAGTGCGGGGAGGCAAGGCAAAGGCAGATGGCCAGGGTGTGTTTGGCTGTGAAAGCGCTGTCAAGGGAAGGTGAGGACCAGCCACAGCTCTAAGGCCTTAGGCCTATCGCCTGGGAGAAATGGCTTGGGTGTTGTCACTATGGGAGGTGGTCTGTGCCGGGAGTGAGAGTGAGATTGAGCCTGAGAATGTGTGTTGGGAGTGCTGGGAGGCAAAGCCAGGGTAGATGGCCAGAGTGTATTTGGCTGTGAAAGCAGTGTCAAGGGAAGGTGAGGACCAGCAACAGCTCTAAGCCCTTAGATGTAGTGTGCGTCAGAAATCGCAGGAATGTTGGCAGTTTTGGAGGTGGTGTGTGCCGAGAGTGAGAGTGTGTTGGGAATACTGGGAGGCAAAGCAAAGGCAGATGGGCAGAGTGTGTTTGGCTGTGAAAGCGGTGTCAAGGGAAGGTGAGGACCAGCAACAGCTCTCAGCCCTTAGAGGTAGCGTGCGGGATAAATGGCTTGGACGTTTGAACTTTGGGAGGTGGTCTGTGCCGGGAGTGAGAGTGAGATTGAGCCTGAGAATGTGTGTTGGGAGTGCTGGTAGGCAAGGCAAAGGCAGAATGCCAGAGTGTGTTTGGCTGTGAAAGCGGTGTCAAGGGAAGGTGAGGACCAGCAACCGCTCTAAGCCCTTCGGCCTATCGCTTGGGATAAATGGCTTGGACGTTTGCACTTTGGGAGGTGGTCTGTGCCGGGAGTGAGAGTGAGATTGAGCCTGAGAATGTGTGTTGGGAGTGCTGGGAGGCAAAGGCAGGGTAGATGGCCAGAGTGTGTTTGACTGTGAACGCGGTGTCAAGGGAAGGTGAGGACCAGCAACAGCTCTAAGCCCTTAGATGTAGCGTGTGTCAGACATTGCTTGGTGTTGGGACGTTGGGAGGTAGTCTGTGCCGAGAGTGAGAGTGTGTTGGGAGTGCTGGGCGGCAAGGCAAAGGCAGATGGGCAGAGTGTGTTTGGCTGTGGAAGCGGTGTCAAGGGAAGGTGAGGACCAGCAACAGCTCTCAGCCCTTAGAGGTCGCGTGCGGGATAAATGGCTTGGGCGTTTTCACTTTGGGAGGTGGTCTGTGCCCCGAGTGAGAGTGACATTGCGCCTGAGAATATGTGTTGAGAGTACTGGGAGGCAAGGCAAAGGCAGAATGCCAGAGTGTGTTTGGCTGTGAAAGCGGTGTCAAGGGAAGGTGAGGACCAGCAACAGCTCTAAGCCCTTAGATGTAGTATGTGTAAGAAATTGCTTCGGTGTTGGCACTTTGGGAGGAGGTCTGTGCCGGTAGTGAGAGTGTGTTGGGAGTGCGGGGAGGCAAGGCAAAGGCAGATGGCCAGGGTGTGTTTGTCTGTGAAAGGGGTGTCAGGGGAAGGTGAGGACCAGCCACAGCTCTAAGCCCTTAGGCCTATCGCCTGGGAGAAATGGCTTGGGTGTTGTCACTATGGGAGGTGGTCTGTGCCGGGAGTGAGAGTGAGATTGAGCCTGAGAATGTGTGTTGGGAGTGCTGGGAGGCAAAGCCAGGGTAGATGGCCAGAGTGTGTTTGTCTGTGAAAGCAGTGTCAAGGGAAGGTGGGGACCAGCCACAGCTCTAAGCCCTTAGATGTAGCGTGTGTCAGAAATCGCTTGGGTGTTGGGACGTTGGGAGGTGGTGTGTGCCGAGAGAGAGTGTGTGTTGGGAGTGCTGGTAGGCAAGGCAAAGGCAGATGGGCAGAGTGTGTTTCGCTGTGAAAGCGGTGTCAAGGGAAGGTGAGGACCAGCAACAGCTCTAAGCCCTTAGGCCTATCGTATGGGAGAAATGGCTTGGACGTTTGCACGTTGGGAGGTGGTCTGTGCCGGGAGTGAGAGTGAGATTGAGCCTGAGAATGTGTGTTGGGAGTGCTGGGAGACAAAGCCAGGGCAGACGGCTAGAGTGTGTTTGTCTGTGAAAGCGATGTCAAGGGAAGGTGAGGACCAGCAACAGCTCTAAGCCCTTAGATGTAGTGTGTGTCAGAAATAGCTTGGGGGTTTGCACTTTGGGAGGTGGTGTGTGCCGAGAGTGAGAATGTGTTGGGAGTGGTGGGAGGCAAGGCAAAGGCAGAATGCCAGAGTGTGTTTGGCTGTGGAAGCGGTGTCAAGGGAAGGTGAGGACCAGCCACAGCTCTCAGCCCTTAGAGGTAGCGTACGGGATAAATGGCTTGGATGTTTGAACTTTGGGAGTTGGTCTGTGCAGGGAGTGAGAGTGAGATTGACCCTGCGAATGTGTGTTGGGAGTGCTGATAGGCAGGGCAAAGGTAGAATTGCAGAGTGTGTTTGGCTGTGAAAGCGGTGTCAAGGGAAGGTGAGGACCAGCAACAGCTCTAAGCCCTTCGGCCTATCGCTTGGGAGAAATGGCTTGGACGTTTGCACTTTGGGAGTTGGTCTTTGCCGGGAGTGAGAGTGAGATTGAGCCTGAGAATGTGTGTTGGGAGTGCTGGGAGGCAAAGCCAGGGCAGACGGCTAGAGTGTGTTTGTATGTGAAAGCGGTGTCAAGGGAAGGTGAGGACCAGCAACAGCTCTAAGCCCTTAGATGTAGCGTGCGTCAGAAATCGCTTGGGTGTTGGGACATTGGGAGGTGGTCTGTGCCGAGAGTGAGAGTGTGTTGGGAGTGCTGGGAGGCAAGGTAGGGGGAGATGGGCAGAGTGTGTTTGGCTGTGAAAGCGGTGTCAAGGGAAGGTGAGGACCAGCAACAACTCTCAGCCCTTAGAGGTAGCGTGCGGGATAAATGGCTTGGATGTTTGCACTTTGGGAGTTGGTCTGTGCCGGGAGTGAGAGTGAGATTGACCCTGCGAATGTGTGTTGGGAGTGCTGGTAGGCAAGGCAAAGGTAGAATTGCAGCGTGTGTTTGGCTGTGAAAGCGGTGTCAAGGGAAGGTGAGGACCAGCAACAACTCTAAGCCCTTAGGCCTATCGCATGGGAGAAATGGCTTGGGTGTTGGCACTTTGGGAGGTGGTCTGTGCCGGGAGTGAGAGTGAGATTGAGCCTGAGAATGTGTGTTGGGAGTGCTGGTAGGCAAGGTAAAGGCAGATGGGCAGAGTGTGTTTGGCTGTGAAAGCGGTGTCAAGGGAAGGTGAGGACCAGCCACAGCTCTAAGCCCTTAGATGTAGCGTGCGTCAGAAATACCTTGGGTGTTGGCACTTTGGGAGGTGGTCTGTGCCGGGAGTGAGAGTGAGATTGACCCTGCGAATGTGTATTGGGTGTTCTGGGATGGTAAGGCAGGGCAGAAGGCCAGAGTGTGTTTGGCTGTGAAAGCGGTGTCAAGGGAAGGTGAGGACCAGCAACAGCTCTCAGCCCTTAGAGGTAGTGTGTGTCAGAAATTGCTTCGGTGTTGGCACTTTGGGAGGAGGTCTGTGCCGGTAGTGAGAGTGTGTTGGCAGTGCGGGTAGGCAAGGCAAAGGCAGATGGGCAGAGTGTGTTTGGCTGTGAAAGCGGTGTCAAGGGAAGGTGAGGACCAGCCACAGCTCTAAGCCCTTAGATGTAGCGTGCGTCAGAAATACCTTGGGTGTTGGCACTTTGGGAGGTGGTGTGTGCCGAGAGAGAGTGTGTGTTGGGAGTGCTGGTAGGCAAGGCAAAGGCAGAATTGCAGAGTGTGTTTGGCTGTGAAAGCGGTGTCAAGGGAAGGTGAGGACCAGCAACAGCTCTAAGCCCTTCGGCCTATCGTATGGGAGAAATGGCTTGGACGTTTGCACTTTGGGAGGTGGTCTGTGCCGGGAGTGAGAGTGAGATTGAGCCTGAGAATGTGTGTTGGGTGTTCTGGGATGGTAAGGCAGGGCAGAAGGCCAGAGTGTGTTTCTATGTGAAAGCGGTGTTAAGGGAAGGTGAGGACCAGCCACAGCTTTAAGCCCTTAGATGTAGCGTGCGTCAGAAATACCTTGGGTGTTGGCACTTTGGGAGGTGGTGTGTGCCGAGAGAGAGTGTGTGTTGGGAGTGCTGGTAGGCAAGGCAAGTGCAGAATGCCAGAGTGTGTTTGGCTGTGAAAGCGGTGTCAAGGGAAGGTGAGGACCAGCCACAGCTCTAAGCCCTTAGAGGTCGCGTGCGGGATAAATGGCTTGGGCGTTTTCACTTTGGGAGGTGGTCTGTGCCCGGAGTGAGAGTGACATTGCGCCTGAGAATATGTGTTGGGAGTACTGGGAGGCAAGGCAAAGGCAGAATGCCAGAGTGTGTTTGGCTGTGAAAGCAGTGTCAAGGGAAGGTGAGGACCAGCAACAGCTCTAAGCCCTTAGAAGTAGCGTGCGTCAGAAATCGCTTGGGTGTTGGGACGTTGGGAGGTAGTCTGTGCTGAGAGTGAGAGTGTGTTGGGAGTGCTGGGCGGCAAGGCAAAGGCAGATGGGCAGAGTGTGTTTGGCGGTGAAAGCGGTGTCAAGGGAAGGTGAGGACCAGCCACAGCTCTAAGCTTTTAGGCCTATCGTATGGGAGAAATGGCTTGGATGTTTGCACTTTGGTTGCTGCTCTGTGCCGGGAGTGACTTTGCGCCTGAGAATGTGTGTTGGGAGTGCTGGGAGGCAAAGCCAGGGTAGATGGCCAGAGTGTGTTTGGCTGTGAAAGCGGTGTCAAGGGAAGGTGAGGACCAGCAACAGCTCTAAGCCCTTAGATGTAGTATGTGTAAGAAATTGCTTCGGTGTTGGCACTTTGGGAGGAGGTCTGTGCCGGTAGTGAGAGTGTGTTGGGAGTGCGGGGAGGCAAGGCAAAGGCAGATGGCCAGGGTGTGTTTGGCTGTGAAAGCGCTGTCAAGGGAAGGTGAGGACCAGCCACAGCTCTAAGGCCTTAGGCCTATCGCCTGGGAGAAATGGCTTGGGTGTTGTCACTATGGGAGGTGGTCTGTGCCGGGAGTGAGAGTGAGATTGAGCCTGAGAATGTGTGTTGGGAGTGCTGGGAGGCAAAGCCAGGGTAGATGGCCAGAGTGTATTTGGCTGTGAAAGCAGTGTCAAGGGAAGGTGAGGACCAGCAACAGCTCTAAGCCCTTAGATGTAGTGTGCGTCAGAAATCGCAGGAATGTTGGCAGTTTTGGAGGTGGTGTGTGCCGAGAGTGAGAGTGTGTTGGGAATACTGGGAGGCAAAGCAAAGGCAGATGGGCAGAGTGTGTTTGGCTGTGAAAGCGGTGTCAAGGGAAGGTGAGGACCAGCAACAGCTCTCAGCCCTTAGAGGTAGCGTGCGGGATAAATGGCTTGGACGTTTGAACTTTGGGAGGTGGTCTGTGCCGGGAGTGAGAGTGAGATTGAGCCTGAGAATGTGTGTTGGGAGTGCTGGGAGGCAAAGCCAGGGCAGACGGCTAGAGTGTGTTTGTCTGTGAAAGCGATGTCAAGGGAAGGTGAGGACCAGCAACAGCTCTAAGCCCTTAGATGTAGTGTGTGTCACAAATAGCTTGGTGTTGGCACTTTGGGAGGTGGTGTGTGCCGAGAGTGAGAGTGTGTTGGGAGTGCTGGGAGGCAAGGCAAAGGCAGATGGGCAGAGTGTGTTTGGCTGTGAAAGCGGTGTCAAGGGAAGGTGAGGACCAGCAACAACTCTCAGCCCTTAGAGGTAGCGTGCGGGATAAATGGCATGGATGTTTGAACTTTGGGAGTTGGTCTGTGCCGGGAGTGAGAGTGAGATTGAGCCTGAGAATGTGTGTTGGGAGTGCTGGTAGGCAAGGCAAAGGCAGAATGCCAGAGTGTGTTTGGCTGTGAAAGCGGTGTCAAGGGAAGGTGAGGACCAGCAACAGCTCTAAGCCCTTCGGCCTATCGTATGGGAGAAATGGCTTGGACGTTTGCACTTTGGGAGGTGGTCTGTGCCGGGAGTGAGAGTGAGATTGAGCCTGAGAATGTGTGTTGGGTGTTCTGGGATGGTAAGGCAGGGCAGAAGGCCAGAGTGTGTTTCTATGTGAAAGCGGTGTTAAGGGAAGGTGAGGACCAGCCACAGCTTTAAGCCCTTAGATGTAGCGTGCGTCAGAAATACCTTGGGTGTTGGCACTTTGGGAGGTGGTGTGTGCCGAGAGAGAGTGTGTGTTGGGAGTGCTGGTAGGCAAGGCAAGTGCAGAATGCCAGAGTGTGTTTGGCTGTGAAAGCGGTGTCAAGGGAAGGTGAGGACCAGCCACAGCTCTAAGCCCTTAGAGGTCGCGTGCGGGATAAATGGCTTGGGCTTTTGCACTTTGGGAGGTGGTCTGTGCCCGGAGTGAGAGTGACATTGCGCCTGAGAATATGTGTTGGGAGTACTGGGAGGCAAGGCAAAGGCAGAATGCCAGAGTGTGTTTGGCTGTGAAAGCAGTGTCAAGGGAAGGTGAGGACCAGCAACAGCTCTAAGCCCTTAGAAGTAGCGTGCGTCAGAAATCGCTTGGGTGTTGGGACGTTGGGAGGTAGTCTGTGCTGAGAGTGAGAGTGTGTTGGGAGTGCTGGGCGGCAAGGCAAAGGCAGATGGCCAGAGTGTGTTTGGCGGTGAAAGCGGTGTCAAGGGAAGGTGAGGACCAGCCACAGCTCTAAGCTTTTAGGCCTATCGTATGGGAGAAATGGCTTGGATGTTTGCACTTTGGTTGCTGCTCTGTGCCGGGAGTGACTTTGCGCCTGAGAATGTGTGTTGGGAGTGCTGGGAGGCAAAGCCAGGGTAGATGGCCAGAGTGTGTTTGGCTGTGAAAGCGGTGTCAAGGGAAGGTGAGGACCAGCAACAGCTCTAAGCCCTTAGATGTAGTATGTGTAAGAAATTGCTTCGGTGTTGGCACTTTGGGAGGAGGTCTGTGCCGGTAGTGAGAGTGTGTTGGCAGTGCGGGGAGGCAAGGCAAAGGCAGATGGCCAGGGTGTGTTTGGCTGTGAAAGGGGTGTCAGGGGAAGGTGAGGACCAGCCACAGCTCTAAGCCCTTAGGCCTATCGCCTGGGAGAAATGGCTTGGGTGTTGTCACTATGGGAGGTGGTCTGTGCCGGGAGTGAGAGTGAGATTGAGCCTGAGAATGTGTGTTGGGAGTGCTGGGAGGCAAAGCCAGGGTAGATGGCCAGAGTGTGTTTGTCTGTGAAAGCAGTGTCAAGGGAAGGTGGGGACCAGCCACAGCTCTAAGCCCTTAGATGTAGCGTGTGTCAGAAATCGCTTGGGTGTTGGGACGTTGGGAGGTGGTGTGTGCCGAGAGAGAGTGTGTGTTGGGAGTGCTGGTAGGCAAGGCAAAGGCAGATGGGCAGAGTGTGTTTCGCTGTGAAAGCGGTGTCAAGGGAAGGTGAGGACCAGCAACAGCTCTAAGCCCTTAGGCCTATCGTATGGGAGAAATGGCTTGGACGTTTGCACGTTGGGAGGTGGTCTGTGCCGGGAGTGAGAGTGAGATTGAGCCTGAGAATGTGTGTTGGGAGTGCTGGGAGACAAAGCCAGGGCAGACGGCTAGAGTGTGTTTGTCTGTGAAAGCGATGTCAAGGGAAGGTGAGGACCAGCAACAGCTCTAAGCCCTTAGATGTAGTGTGTGTCAGAAATAGCTTGGGGGTTTGCACTTTGGGAGGTGGTGTGTGCCGAGAGTGAGAATGTGTTGGGAGTGGTGGGAGGCAAGGCAAAGGCAGAATGCCAGAGTGTGTTTGGCTGTGGAAGCGGTGTCAAGGGAAGGTGAGGACCAGCCACAGCTCTCAGCCCTTAGAGGTAGCGTACGGGATAAATGGCTTGGATGTTTGAACTTTGGGAGTTGGTCTGTGCAGGGAGTGAGAGTGAGATTGACCCTGCGAATGTGTGTTGGGAGTGCTGATAGGCAGGGCAAAGGTAGAATTGCAGAGTGTGTTTGGCTGTGAAAGCGGTGTCAAGGGAAGGTGAGGACCAGCAACAGCTCTAAGCCCTTCGGCCTATCGCTTGGGAGAAATGGCTTGGACGTTTGCACTTTGGGAGTTGGTCTTTGCCGGGAGTGAGAGTGAGATTGAGCCTGAGAATGTGTGTTGGGAGTGCTGGGAGGCAAAGCCAGGGCAGACGGCTAGAGTGTGTTTGTATGTGAAAGCGGTGTCAAGGGAAGGTGAGGACCAGCAACAGCTCTAAGCCCTTAGATGTAGCGTGCGTCAGAAATCGCTTGGGTGTTGGGACATTGGGAGGTGGTCTGTGCCGAGAGTGAGAGTGTGTTGGGAGTGCTGGGAGGCAAGGTAGGGGGAGATGGGCAGAGTGTGTTTGGCTGTGAAAGCGGTGTCAAGGGAAGGTGAGGACCAGCAACAACTCTCAGCCCTTAGAGGTAGCGTGCGGGATAAATGGCTTGGATGTTTGCACTTTGGGAGTTGGTCTGTGCCGGGAGTGAGAGTGAGATTGACCCTGCGAATGTGTGTTGGGAGTGCTGGTAGGCAAGGCAAAGGTAGAATTGCAGCGTGTGTTTGGCTGTGAAAGCGGTGTCAAGGGAAGGTGAGGACCAGCAACAACTCTAAGCCCTTAGGCCTATCGCATGGGAGAAATGGCTTGGGTGTTGGCACTTTGGGAGGTGGTCTGTGCCGGGAGTGAGAGTGAGATTGAGCCTGAGAATGTGTGTTGGGAGTGCTGGTAGGCAAGGTAAAGGCAGATGGGCAGAGTGTGTTTGGCTGTGAAAGCGCTGTCAAGGGAAGGTGAGGACCAGCCACAGCTCTAAGCCCTTAGATGTAGCGTGCGTCAGAAATACCTTGGGTGTTGGCACTTTGGGAGGTGGTCTGTGCCGGGAGTGAGAGTGAGATTGAGCCTGAGAATGTGTGTTGGGTGTTCTGGGATGGTAAGGCAGGGCAGAAGGCCAGAGTGTGTTTGGCTGTGAAAGCGGTGTCAAGGGAAGGTGAGGACCAGCAACAGCTCTCAGCCCTTAGAGGTAGTGTGTGTCAGAAATTGCTTCGGTGTTGGCACTTTGGGAGGAGGTCTGTGCCGGTAGTGAGAGTGTGTTGGCAGTGCGGGTAGGCAAGGCAAAGGCAGATGGGCAGAGTGTGTTTGGCTGTGAAAGCGCTGTCAAGGGAAGGTGAGGACCAGCCACAGCTCTAAGCCCTTAGATGTAGCGTGCGTCAGAAATACCTTGGGTGTTGGCACTTTGGGAGGTGGTGTGTGCCGAGAGAGAGTGTGTGTTGGGAGTGCTGGTAGGCAAGGCAAAGGCAGAATTGCAGAGTGTGTTTCGCTGTGAAAGCGGTGTCAAGGGAAGGTGAGGACCAGCAACAGCTCTAAGCCCTTCGGCCTATCGTATGGGAGAAATGGCTTGGACGTTTGCACTTTGGGAGGTGGTCTGTGCCGGGAGTGAGAGTGAGATTGAGCCTGAGAATGTGTGTTGGGTGTTCTGGGATGGTAAGGCAGGGCAGAAGGCCAGAGTGTGTTTCTATGTGAAAGCGCTGTCAAGGGAAGGTGAGGACCAGCCACAGCTCTAAGCCCTTAGATGTAGCGTGCGTCAGAAATACCTTGGGTGTTGGCACTTTGGGAGGTGGTGTGTGCCGAGAGAGAGTGTGTGTTGGGAGTGCTGGTAGGCAAGGCAAGTGCAGAATGCCAGAGTGTGTTTGGCTGTGAAAGCGGTGTCAAGGGAAGGTGAGGACCAGCCACAGCTCTAAGCCCTTAGAGGTCGCGTGCGGGATAAATGGCTTGGGCGTTTGCACTTTGGGAGGTGGTCTGTGCCGGGAGTGAGAGTGACATTGCGCCTGAGAATATGTGTTGGGAGTACTGGCAGGCAAGGCAAAGGCAGAATGCCAGAGTGTGTTTGGCTGTGAAAGCGGTGTCAAGGGAAGGTGAGGACCAGCAACAGCTCTAAGCCCTTAGAAGTAGCGTGTGTCAGAAATCGCTTGGGTGTTGGGACGTTGGGAGGTAGTCTGTGCTGAGAGTGAGAGTGTGTTGGGAGTGCTGGGCGGCAAGGCAAAGGCAGATGGCCAGAGTGTGTTTGGCGGTGAAAGCGGTGTCAAGGGAAGGTGAGGACCAGCCACAGCTCTAAGCTTTTAGGCCTATCGTATGGGAGAAATGGCTTGGATGTTTGCACTTTGGTTGCTGCTCTGTGCCGGGAGTGACTTTGCGCCTGAGAATGTGTGTTGGGAGTGCTGGGAGGCAAAGCCAGGGTAGATGGCCAGAGTGTATTTGCCTGTGAAAGCAGTGTCAAGGGAAGGTGAGGACCAGCAACAGCTCTAAGCCCTTAGATGTAGTGTGCGTCAGAAATCGCAGGAATGTTGGCAGTTTTGGAGGTGGTGTGTGCCGAGAGTGAGAGTGTGTTGGGAGTGCTGGGAGGCAAGGCAAAGGCAGATGGGCAGAGTGTGTTTGGCTGTGAAAGCGGTGTCAAGGGAAGGTGAGGACCAGCAACAACTCTCAGCCCTTAGAGGTAGCGTGCGGGATAAATGGCATGGATGTTTGAACTTTGGGAGTTGGTCTGTGCCGGGAGTGAGAGTGAGATTGAGCCTGAGAATATGTGTTGGGAGTGCTGGTAGGCTAAGGCAAAGGCAGAATGCCAGAGTGTGTTTGGCTGTGAAAGCGGTGTCAAGGGAAGGTGAGGACCAGCAACAGCTCTAAGCCCTTCGGCCTATCGCTTGGGATAAATGGCTTGGACGTTTGCACTTTGGGAGGTGGTCTGTGCCGGGAGTGAGAGTGAGATTGAGCCTGAGAATGTGTGTTGGGAGTGCTGGGAGGCAAAGGCAGGGTAGATGGCCAGAGTGTGTTTGACTGTGAACGCGGTGTCAAGGGAAGGTGAGGACCAGCAACAGCTCTAAGCCCTTAGATGTAGCGTGTGTCAGACATTGCTTGGTGTTGGGACGTTGGGAGGTAGTCTGTGCCGAGAGTGAGAGTGTGTTGGGAGTGCTGGGCGGCAAGGCAAAGGCAGATGGGCAGAGTGTGTTTGGCTGTGAAAGCGGTGTCAAGGGAAGGTGAGGACCAGCAACAGCTCTCAGCCCTTAGAGGTCGCGTGCGGGATAAATGGCTTGGGCGTTTTCACTTTGGGAGGTGGTCTGTGCCCCGAGTGAGAGTGACATTGCGCCTGAGAATATGTGTTGAGAGTACTGGGAGGCAAGGCAAAGGCAGAATGCCAGAGTGTGTTTGGCTGTGAAAGCGGTGTCAAGGGAAGGTGAGGACCAGCAACAGCTCTAAGCCCTTAGATGTAGTATGTGTAAGAAATTGCTTCGGTGTTGGCACTTTGGGAGGAGGTCTGTGCCGGTAGTGAGAGTGTGTTGGCAGTGCGGGGAGGCAAGGCAAAGGCAGATGGCCAGGGTGTGTTTGTCTGTGAAAGGGGTGTCAGGGGAAGGTGAGGACCAGCCACAGCTCTAAGCCCTTAGGCCTATCGCCTGGGAGAAATGGCTTGGGTGTTGTCACTATGGGAGGTGGTCTGTGCCGGGAGTGAGAGTGAGATTGAGCCTGAGAATGTGTGTTGGGAGTGCTGGGAGGCAAAGCCAGGGTAGATGGCCAGAGTGTGTTTGTCTGTGAAAGCAGTGTCAAGGGAAGGTGGGGACCAGCCACAGCTCTAAGCCCTTAGATGTAGCGTGTGTCAGAAATCGCTTGGGTGTTGGGACGTTGGGAGGTGGTGTGTGCCGAGAGAGAGTGTGTGTTGGGAGTGCTGGTAGGCAAGGCAAAGGCAGATGGGCAGAGTGTGTTTCGCTGTGAAAGCGGTGTCAAGGGAAGGTGAGGACCAGCAACAGCTCTAAGCCCTTAGGCCTATCGTATGGGAGAAATGGCTTGGACGTTTGCACGTTGGGAGGTGGTCTGTGCCGGGAGTGAGAGTGAGATTGAGCCTGAGAATGTGTGTTGGGAGTGCTGGGAGACAAAGCCAGGGCAGACGGCTAGAGTGTGTTTGTCTGTGAAAGCGATGTCAAGGGAAGGTGAGGACCAGCAACAGCTCTAAGCCCTTAGATGTAGTGTGTGTCAGAAATAGCTTGGGGGTTTGCACTTTGGGAGGTGGTGTGTGCCGAGAGTGAGAATGTGTTGGGAGTGGTGGGAGGCAAGGCAAAGGCAGAATGCCAGAGTGTGTTTGGCTGTGGAAGCGGTGTCAAGGGAAGGTGAGGACCAGCCACAGCTCTCAGCCCTTAGAGGTAGCGTACGGGATAAATGGCTTGGATGTTTGAACTTTGGGAGTTGGTCTGTACAGGGAGTGAGAGTGAGATTGACCCTGCGAATGTGTGTTGGGAGTGCTGATAGGCAGGGCAAAGGTAGAATTGCAGAGTGTGTTTGGCTGTGAAAGCGGTGTCAAGGGAAGGTGAGGACCAGCAACAGCTCTAAGCCCTTCGGCCTATCGCTTGGGAGAAATGGCTTGGACGTTTGCACTTTGGGAGTTGGTCTTTGCCGGGAGTGAGAGTGAGATTGAGCCTGAGAATGTGTGTTGGGAGTGCTGGGAGGCAAAGCCAGGGCAGACGGCTAGAGTGTGTTTGTATGTGAAAGCGGTGTCAAGGGAAGGTGAGGACCAGCAACAGCTCTAAGCCCTTAGATGTAGCGTGCGTCAGAAATCGCTTGGGTGTTGGGACATTGGGAGGTGGTCTGTGCCGAGAGTGAGAGTGTGTTGGGAGTGCTGGGAGGCAAGGTAGGGGGAGATGGGCAGAGTGTGTTTGGCTGTGAAAGCGGTGTCAAGGGAAGGTGAGGACCAGCAACAACTCTCAGCCCTTAGAGGTAGCGTGCGGGATAAATGGCTTGGATGTTTGCACTTTGGGAGTTGGTCTGTGCCGGGAGTGAGAGTGAGATTGACCCTGCGAATGTGTGTTGGGAGTGCTGGTAGGCAAGGCAAAGGTAGAATTGCAGCGTGTGTTTGGCTGTGAAAGCGGTGTCAAGGGAAGGTGAGGACCAGCAACAACTCTAAGCCCTTAGGCCTATCGCATGGGAGAAATGGCTTGGGTGTTGGCACTTTGGGAGGTGGTCTGTGCCGGGAGTGAGAGTGAGATTGAGCCTGAGAATGTGTGTTGGGAGTGCTGGTAGGCAAGGTAAAGGCAGATGGGCAGAGTGTGTTTGGCTGTGAAAGCGCTGTCAAGGGAAGGTGAGGACCAGCCACAGCTCTAAGCCCTTAGATGTAGCGTGCGTCAGAAATACCTTGGGTGTTGGCACTTTGGGAGGTGGTCTGTGCCGGGAGTGAGAGTGAGATTGAGCCTGAGAATGTGTGTTGGGTGTTCTGGGATGGTAAGGCAGGGCAGAAGGCCAGAGTGTGTTTGGCTGTGAAAGCGGTGTCAAGGGAAGGTGAGGACCAGCAACAGCTCTCAGCCCTTAGAGGTAGTGTGTGTCAGAAATTGCTTCGGTGTTGGCACTTTGGGAGGAGGTCTGTGCCGGTAGTGAGAGTGTGTTGGCAGTGCGGGTAGGCAAGGCAAAGGCAGATGGGCAGAGTGTGTTTGGCTGTGAAAGCGCTGTCAAGGGAAGGTGAGGACCAGCCACAGCTCTAAGCCCTTAGATGTAGCGTGCGTCAGAAATACCTTGGGTGTTGGCACTTTGGGAGGTGGTGTGTGCCGAGAGAGAGTGTGTGTTGGGAGTGCTGGTAGGCAAGGCAAAGGCAGAATTGCAGAGTGTGTTTGGCTGTGAAAGCGGTGTCAAGGGAAGGTGAGGACCAGCAACAGCTCTAAGCCCTTCGGCCTATCGTATGGGAGAAATGGCTTGGACGTTTGCACTTTGGGAGGTGGTCTGTGCCGGGAGTGAGAGTGAGATTGAGCCTGAGAATGTGTGTTGGGTGTTCTGGGATGGTAAGGCAGGGCAGAAGGCCAGAGTGTGTTTCTATGTGAAAGCGGTGTTAAGGGAAGGTGAGGACCAGCCACAGCTTTAAGCCCTTAGATGTAGCGTGCGTCAGAAATACCTTGGGTGTTGGCACTTTGGGAGGTGGTGTGTGCCGAGAGAGAGTGTGTGTTGGGAGTGCTGGTAGGCAAGGCAAGTGCAGAATGCCAGAGTGTGTTTGGCTGTGAAAGCGGTGTCAAGGGAAGGTGAGGACCAGCCACAGCTCTAAGGCCTTAGGCCTATCGCCTGGGAGAAATGGCTTGGGTGTTGTCACTATGGGAGGTGGTCTGTGCCGGGAGTGAGAGTGAGATTGAGCCTGAGAATGTGTGTTGGGAGTGCTGGGAGGCAAAGCCAGGGTAGATGGCCAGAGTGTATTTGGCTGTGAAAGCAGTGTCAAGGGAAGGTGAGGACCAGCAACAGCTCTAAGCCCTTAGATGTAGTGTGCGTCAGAAATCGCAGGAATGTTGGCAGTTTTGGAGGTGGTGTGTGCCGAGAGTGAGAGTGTGTTGGGAATACTGGGAGGCAAAGCAAAGGCAGATGGGCAGAGTGTGTTTGGCTGTGAAAGCGGTGTCAAGGGAAGGTGAGGACCAGCAACAGCTCTCAGCCCTTAGAGGTAGCGTGCGGGATAAATGGCTTGGACGTTTGAACTTTGGGAGGTGGTCTGTGCCGGGAGTGAGAGTGAGATTGAGCCTGAGAATGTGTGTTGGGAGTGCTGGGAGGCAAAGCCAGGGCAGACGGCTAGAGTGTGTTTGTCTGTGAAAGCGATGTCAAGGGAAGGTGAGGAACAGCAACAGCTCTAAGCCCTTAGATGTAGTGTGTGTCACAAATAGCTTGGTGTTGGCACTTTGGGAGGTGGTGTGTGCCGAGAGTGAGAGTGTGTTGGGAGTGCTGGGAGGCAAGGCAAAGGCAGATGGGCAGAGTGTATTTGGCTGTGAAAGCGGTGTCAAGGGAAGGTGAGGACCAGCAACAACTCTCAGCCCTTAGAGGTAGCGTGCGGGATAAATGGCATGGATGTTTGAACTTTGGGCGTTGGTCTGTGCCGGGAGTGAGAGTGAGATTGACCGTGCGAATGTGTGTTGGGAGTGCTGGTAGGCAAGGCAAAGGCAGAATGCCAGAGTGTGTTTGGCTGTGAAAGCGGTGTCAAGGGAAGGTGAGGACCAGCAACAGCTCTAAGCCCTTACAGGTAGCGTGCGGGATAAATGGCTTGGACGTTTGCACTTTGGGAGGTGGTCTGTGCCGGGAGTGAGAGTGAGATTGAGCCTGAGAATGTGTGTTGGGAGTGCTGGGAGGCAAAGGCAGGGTAGATGGCCAGAGTGTGTTTGACTGTGAACGCGGTGTCAAGGGAAGGTGAGGACCAGCAACAGCTCTAAGCCCTTAGATGTAGCGTGTGTCAGACATTGCTTGGTGTTGGGACGTTGGGAGGTAGTCTGTGCCGAGAGTGAGAGTGTGTTGGGAGTGCTGGCAGGCAAGGCAAAGGCAGATGGGCAGAGTGTGTTTGGCTGTGAAAGCGGTGTCAAGGGAAGGTGAGGACCAGCAACAGCTGTCAGCCCTTAGAGGTCGCGTGCGGGATAAATGGCTTGGGCGTTTTCACTTTGGGAGGTGGTCTGTGCCCCGAGTGAGAGTGACATTGCGCCTGAGAATATGTGTTGAGAGTACTGGGAGGCAAGGCAAAGGCAGAATGCCAGAGTGTGTTTGGCTGTGAAAGCGGTGTCAAGGGAAGGTGAGGACCAGCAACAGCTCTAAGCCCTTAGATGTAGTATGTGTAAGAAATTGCTTCGGTGTTGGCACTTTGGGAGGAGGTCTGTGCCGGTAGTGAGAGTGTGTTGGCAGTGCGGGGAGGCAAGGCAAAGGCAGATGGCCAGGGTGTGTTTGTCTGTGAAAGGGGTGTCAGGGGAAGGTGAGGACCAGCCACAGCTCTAAGCCCTTAGGCCTATCGCCTGGGAGAAATGGCTTGGGTGTTGTCACTATGGGAGGTGGTCTGTGCCGGGAGTGAGAGTGAGATTGAGCCTGAGAATGTGTGTTGGGAGTGCTGGGAGGCAAAGCCAGGGTAGATGGCCAGAGTGTGTTTGTCTGTGAAAGCAGTGTCAAGGGAAGGTGGGGACCAGCCACAGCTCTAAGCCCTTAGATGTAGCGTGTGTCAGAAATCGCTTGGGTGTTGGGACGTTGGGAGGTGGTGTGTGCCGAGAGAGAGTGTGTGTTGGGAGTGCTGGTAGGCAAGGCAAAGGCAGATGGGCAGAGTGTGTTTCGCTGTGAAAGCGGTGTCAAGGGAAGGTGAGGACCAGCAACAGCTCTAAGCCCTTAGGCCTATCGTATGGGAGAAATGGCTTGGACGTTTGCACGTTGGGAGGTGGTCTGTGCCGGGAGTGAGAGTGAGATTGAGCCTGAGAATGTGTGTTGGGAGTGCTGGGAGACAAAGCCAGGGCAGACGGCTAGAGTGTGTTTGTCTGTGAAAGCGATGTCAAGGGAAGGTGAGGACCAGCAACAGCTCTAAGCCCTTAGATGTAGTGTGTGTCAGAAATAGCTTGGGGGTTTGCACTTTGGGAGGTGGTGTGTGCCGAGAGTGAGAATGTGTTGGGAGTGGTGGGAGGCAAGGCAAAGGCAGAATGCCAGAGTGTGTTTGGCTGTGGAAGCGGTGTCAAGGGAAGGTGAGGACCAGCCACAGCTCTCAGCCCTTAGAGGTAGCGTACGGGATAAATGGCTTGGATGTTTGAACTTTGGGAGTTGGTCTGTGCAGGGAGTGAGTGAGATTGACCCTGCGAATGTGTGTTGGGAGTGCTGATAGGCAGGGCAAAGGTAGAATTGCAGAGTGTGTTTGGCTGTGAAAGCGGTGTCAAGGGAAGGTGAGGACCAGCAACAGCTCTAAGCCCTTCGGCCTATCGCTTGGGAGAAATGGCTTGGACGTTTGCACTTTGGGAGTTGGTCTTTGCCGGGAGTGAGAGTGAGATTGAGCCTGAGAATGTGTGTTGGGAGTGCTGGGAGGCAAAGCCAGGGCAGACGGCTAGAGTGTGTTTGGCTGTGAAAGCGGTGTCAAGGGAAGGTGAGGACCAGCAACAGCTCTAAGCCCTTAGATGTAGCGTGCGTCAGAAATCGCTTGGGTGTTGGGACATTGGGAGGTGGTCTGTGCCGAGAGTGAGAGTGTGTTGGGAGTGCTGGGAGGCAAGGTAGGGGGAGATGGCCAGAGTGTGTTTGGCTGTGAAAGCGGTGTCAAGGGAAGGTGAGGACCAGCAACAACTCTCAGCCCTTAGAGGTAGCGTGCGGGATAAATGGCTTGGATGTTTGCACTTTGGGAGTTGGTCTGTGCCGGGAGTGAGAGTGAGATTGACCCTGCGAATGTGTGTTGGGAGTGCTGGTAGGCAAGGCAAAGGTAGAATTGCAGCGTGTGTTTGGCTGTGAAAGCGGTGTCAAGGGAAGGTGAGGACCAGCAACAACTCTAAGCCCTTAGGCCTATCGCATGGGAGAAATGGCTTGGGTGTTGGCACTTTGGGAGGTGGTCTGTGCCGGGAGTGAGAGTGAGATTGAGCCTGAGAATGTGTGTTGGGAGTGCTGGTAGGCAAGGTAAAGGCAGATGGGCAGAGTGTGTTTGGCTGTGAAAGCGCTGTCAAGGGAAGGTGAGGACCAGCCACAGCTCTAAGCCCTTAGATGTAGCGTGCGTCAGAAATACCTTGGGTGTTGGCACTTTGGGAGGTGGTCTGTGCCGGGAGTGAGAGTGAGATTGAGCCTGAGAATGTGTGTTGGGTGTTCTGGGATGGTAAGGCAGGGCAGAAGGCCAGAGTGTGTTTGGCTGTGAAAGCGGTGTCAAGGGAAGGTGAGGACCAGCAACAGCTCTCAGCCCTTAGAGGTAGTGTGTGTCAGAAATTGCTTCGGTGTTGGCACTTTGGGAGGAGGTCTGTGCCGGTAGTGAGAGTGTGTTGGCAGTGCGGGTAGGCAAGGCAAAGGCAGATGGGCAGAGTGTGTTTGGCTGTGAAAGCGCTGTCAAGGGAAGGTGAGGACCAGCCACAGCTCTAAGCCCTTAGATGTAGCGTGCGTCAGAAATACCTTGGGTGTTGGCACTTTGGGAGGTGGTGTGTGCCGAGAGAGAGTGTGTGTTGGGAGTGCTGGTAGGCAAGGCAAAGGCAGAATTGCAGAGTGTGTTTGGCTGTGAAAGCGGTGTCAAGGGAAGGTGAGGACCAGCAACAGCTCTAAGCCCTTCGGCCTATCGTATGGGAGAAATGGCTTGGACGTTTGCACTTTGGGAGGTGGTCTGTGCCGGGAGTGAGAGTGAGATTGAGCCTGAGAATGTGTGTTGGGTGTTCTGGGATGGTAAGGCAGGGCAGAAGGCCAGAGTGTGTTTCTATGTGAAAGCGCTGTCAAGGGAAGGTGAGGACCAGCCACAGCTCTAAGCCCTTAGATGTAGCGTGCGTCAGAAATACCTTGGGTGTTGGCACTTTGGGAGGTGGTGTGTGCCGAGAGAGAGTGTGTGTTGGGAGTGCTGGTAGGCAAGGCAAGTGCAGAATGCCAGAGTGTGTTTGGCTGTGAAAGCGGTGTCAAGGGAAGGTGAGGACCAGCCACAGCTCTAAGCCCTTAGAGGTCGCGTGCGGGATAAATGGCTTGGGCGTTTTCACTTTGGGAGGTGGTCTGTGCCGGGAGTGAGAGTGACATTGCGCCTGAGAATATGTGTTGGGAGTACTGGCAGGCAAGGCAAAGGCAGAATGCCAGAGTGTGTTTGGCTGTGAAAGCGGTGTCAAGGGAAGGTGAGGACCAGCAACAGCTCTAAGCCCTTAGAAGTAGCGTGTGTCAGAAATCGCTTGGGTGTTGGGACGTTGGGAGGTAGTCTGTGCTGAGAGTGAGAGTGTGTTGGGAGTGCTGGGCGGCAAGGCAAAGGCAGATGGCCAGAGTGTGTTTGGCGGTGAAAGCGGTGTCAAGGGAAGGTGAGGACCAGCCACAGCTCTAAGCTTTTAGGCCTATCGTATGGGAGAAATGGCTTGGATGTTTGCACTTTGGTTGCTGCTCTGTGCCGGGAGTGACTTTGCGCCTGAGAATGTGTGTTGGGAGTGCTGGTAGGCAAAGCCAGGGTAGATGGCCAGAGTGTGTTTGGCTGTGAAAGCGGTGTCAAGGGAAGGTGAGGACCAGCAACAGCTCTAAGCCCTTAGATGTAGTATGTGTAAGAAATTGCTTCGGTGTTGGCACTTTGGGAGGAGGTCTGTGCCGGTAGTGAGAGTGTGTTGGGAGTGCGGGGAGGCAAGGCAAAGGCAGATGGCCAGGGTGTGTTTGGCTGTGAAAGCGCTGTCAAGGGAAGGTGAGGACCAGCAACAGCTCTAAGGCCTTAGGCCTATCGCCTGGGAGAAATGGCTTGGGTGTTGTCACTATGGGAGGTGGTCTGTGCCGGGAGTGAGAGTGAGATTGAGCCTGAGAATGTGTGTTGGGAGTGCTGGGAGGCAAAGCCAGGGTAGATGGCCAGAGTGTATTTGCCTGTGAAAGCAGTGTCAAGGGAAGGTGAGGACCAGCAACAGCTCTAAGCCCTTAGATGTAGTGTGCGTCAGAAATCGAAGGAATGTTGGCAGTTTTGGAGGTGGTGTGTGCCGAGAGTGAGAGTGTGTTGGGAGTGCTGGGAGGCAAGGCAAAGGCAGATGGGCAGAGTGTGTTTGGCTGTGAAAGCGGTGTCAAGGGAAGGTGAGGACCAGCAACAACTCTCAGCCCTTAGAGGTAGCGTGCGGGATAAATGGCATGGATGTTTGAACTTTGGGAGTTGGTCTGTGCCGGGAGTGAGAGTGAGATTGAGCCTGAGAATGTGTGTTGGGAGTGCTGGTAGGCAAGGCAAAGGCAGAATGCCAGAGTGTGTTTGGCTGTGAAAGCGGTGTCAAGGGAAGGTGAGGACCAGCAACAGCTCTAAGCCCTTCGGCCTATCGCTTGGGAGAAATGGCTTGGACGTTTGCACTTTGGGAGGTGGTCTGTGCCGGGAGTGAGAGTGAGATTGAGCCTGAGAATGTGTGTTGGGAGTGCTGGGAGGCAAAGGCAGGGTAGATGGCCAGAGTGTGTTTGACTGTGAACGCGGTGTCAAGGGAAGGTGAGGACCAGCAACAGCTCTAAGCCCTTAGATGTAGCGTGTGTCAGACATTGCTTGGTGTTGGGACGTTGGGAGGTAGTCTGTGCCGAGAGTGAGAGTGTGTTGGGAGTGCTGGGCGGCAAGGCAAAGGCAGATGGGCAGAGTGTGTTTGGCTGTGAAAGCGGTGTCAAGGGAAGGTGAGGACCAGCAACAGCTGTCAGCCCTTAGAGGTCGCGTGCGGGATAAATGGCTTGGGCGTTTTCACTTTGGGAGGTGGTCTGTGCCCCGAGTGAGAGTGACATTGCGCCTGAGAATATGTGTTGAGAGTACTGGGAGGCAAGGCAAAGGCAGAATGCCAGAGTGTGTTTGGCTGTGAAAGCGGTGTCAAGGGAAGGTGAGGACCAGCAACAGCTCTAAGCCCTTAGATGTAGTATGTGTAAGAAATTGCTTCGGTGTTGGCACTTTGGGAGGAGGTCTGTGCCGGTAGTGAGAGTGTGTTGGCAGTGCGGGGAGGCAAGGCAAAGGCAGATGGCCAGGGTGTGTTTGTCTGTGAAAGGGGTGTCAGGGGAAGGTGAGGACCAGCCACAGCTCTAAGCCCTTAGGCCTATCGCCTGGGAGAAATGGCTTGGGTGTTGTCACTATGGGAGGTGGTCTGTGCCGGGAGTGAGAGTGAGATTGAGCCTGAGAATGTGTGTTGGGAGTGCTGGGAGGCAAAGCCAGGGTAGATGGCCAGAGTGTGTTTGTCTGTGAAAGCAGTGTCAAGGGAAGGTGGGGACCAGCCACAGCTCTAAGCCCTTAGATGTAGCGTGTGTCAGAAATCGCTTGGGTGTTGGGACGTTGGGAGGTGGTGTGTGCCGAGAGAGAGTGTGTGTTGGGAGTGCTGGTAGGCAAGGCAAAGGCAGATGGGCAGAGTGTGTTTCGCTGTGAAAGCGGTGTCAAGGGAAGGTGAGGACCAGCAACAGCTCTAAGCCCTTAGGCCTATCGTATGGGAGAAATGGCTTGGACGTTTGCACGTTGGGAGGTGGTCTGTGCCGGGAGTGAGAGTGAGATTGAGCCTGAGAATGTGTGTTGGGAGTGCTGGGAGACAAAGCCAGGGCAGACGGCTAGAGTGTGTTTGTCTGTGAAAGCGATGTCAAGGGAAGGTGAGGACCAGCAACAGCTCTAAGCCCTTAGATGTAGTGTGTGTCAGAAATAGCTTGGGGGTTTGCACTTTGGGAGGTGGTGTGTGCCGAGAGTGAGAATGTGTTGGGAGTGGTGGGAGGCAAGGCAAAGGCAGAATGCCAGAGTGTGTTTGGCTGTGGAAGCGGTGTCAAGGGAAGGTGAGGACCAGCCACAGCTCTCAGCCCTTAGAGGTAGCGTACGGGATAAATGGCTTGGATGTTTGAACTTTGGGAGTTGGTCTGTGCAGGGAGTGAGAGTGAGATTGACCCTGCGAATGTGTGTTGGGAGTGCTGATAGGCAGGGCAAAGGTAGAATTGCAGAGTGTGTTTGGCTGTGAAAGCGGTGTCAAGGGAAGGTGAGGACCAGCAACAGCTCTAAGCCCTTCGGCCTATCGCTTGGGAGAAATGGCTTGGACGTTTGCACTTTGGGAGTTGGTCTTTGCCGGGAGTGAGAGTGAGATTGAGCCTGAGAATGTGTGTTGGGAGTGCTGGGAGGCAAAGCCAGGGCAGACGGCTAGAGTGTGTTTGTATGTGAAAGCGGTGTCAAGGGAAGGTGAGGACCAGCAACAGCTCTAAGCCCTTAGATGTAGCGTGCGTCAGAAATCGCTTGGGTGTTGGGACATTGGGAGGTGGTCTGTGCCGAGAGTGAGAGTGTGTTGGGAGTGCTGGGAGGCAAGGTAGGGGGAGATGGGCAGAGTGTGTTTGGCTGTGAAAGCGGTGTCAAGGGAAGGTGAGGACCAGCAACAACTCTCAGCCCTTAGAGGTAGCGTGCGGGATAAATGGCTTGGATGTTTGCACTTTGGGAGTTGGTCTGTGCCGGGAGTGAGAGTGAGATTGACCCTGCGAATGTGTGTTGGGAGTGCTGGTAGGCAAGGCAAAGGTAGAATTGCAGCGTGTGTTTGGCTGTGAAAGCGGTGTCAAGGGAAGGTGAGGACCAGCAACAACTCTAAGCCCTTAGGCCTATCGCATGGGAGAAATGGCTTGGGTGTTGGCACTTTGGGAGGTGGTCTGTGCCGGGAGTGAGAGTGAGATTGAGCCTGAGAATGTGTGTTGGGAGTGCTGGTAGGCAAGGTAAAGGCAGATGGGCAGAGTGTGTTTGGCTGTGAAAGCGCTGTCAAGGGAAGGTGAGGACCAGCCACAGCTCTAAGCCCTTAGATGTAGCGTGCGTCAGAAATACCTTGGGTGTTGGCACTTTGGGAGGTGGTCTGTGCCGGGAGTGAGAGTGAGATTGAGCCTGAGAATGTGTGTTGGGTGTTCTGGGATGGTAAGGCAGGGCAGAAGGCCAGAGTGTGTTTGGCTGTGAAAGCGGTGTCAAGGGAAGGTGAGGACCAGCAACAGCTCTCAGCCCTTAGAGGTAGTGTGTGTCAGAAATTGCTTCGGTGTTGGCACTTTGGGAGGAGGTCTGTGCCGGTAGTGAGAGTGTGTTGGCAGTGCGGGTAGGCAAGGCAAAGGCAGATGGGCAGAGTGTGTTTGGCTGTGAAAGCGCTGTCAAGGGAAGGTGAGGACCAGCCACAGCTCTAAGCCCTTAGATGTAGCGTGCGTCAGAAATACCTTGGGTGTTGGCACTTTGGGAGGTGGTGTGTGCCGAGAGAGAGTGTGTGTTGGGAGTGCTGGTAGGCAAGGCAAAGGCAGAATTGCAGAGTGTGTTTGGCTGTGAAAGCGGTGTCAAGGGAAGGTGAGGACCAGCAACAGCTCTAAGCCCTTCGGCCTATCGTATGGGAGAAATGGCTTGGACGTTTGCACTTTGGGAGGTGGTCTGTGCCGGGAGTGAGAGTGAGATTGAGCCTGAGAATGTGTGTTGGGTGTTCTGGGATGGTAAGGCAGGGCAGAAGGCCAGAGTGTGTTTCTATGTGAAAGCGCTGTCAAGGGAAGGTGAGGACCAGCCACAGCTCTAAGCCCTTAGATGTAGCGTGCGTCAGAAATACCTTGGGTGTTGGCACTTTGGGAGGTGGTGTGTGCCGAGAGAGAGTGTGTGTTGGGAGTGCTGGTAGGCAAGGCAAGTGCAGAATGCCAGAGTGTGTTTGGCTGTGAAAGCGGTGTCAAGGGAAGGTGAGGACCAGCCACAGCTCTAAGCCCTTAGAGGTCGCGTGCGGGATAAATGGCTTGGGCGTTTTCACTTTGGGAGGTGGTCTGTGCCGGGAGTGAGAGTGACATTGCGCCTGAGAATATGTGTTGGGAGTACTGGCAGGCAAGGCAAAGGCAGAATGCCAGAGTGTGTTTGGCTGTGAAAGCGGTGTCAAGGGAAGGTGAGGACCAGCAACAGCTCTAAGCCCTTAGAAGTAGCGTGTGTCAGAAATCGCTTGGGTGTTGGGACGTTGGGAGGTAGTCTGTGCTGAGAGTGAGAGTGTGTTGGGAGTGCTGGGCGGCAAGGCAAAGGCAGATGGCCAGAGTGTGTTTGGCGGTGAAAGCGGTGTCAAGGGAAGGTGAGGACCAGCCACAGCTCTAAGCTTTTAGGCCTATCGTATGGGAGAAATGGCTTGGATGTTTGCACTTTGGTTGCTGCTCTGTGCCGGGAGTGACTTTGCGCCTGAGAATGTGTGTTGGGAGTGCTGGGAGGCAAAGCCAGGGTAGATGGCCAGAGTGTGTTTGGCTGTGAAAGCGGTGTCAAGGGAAGGTGAGGACCAGCAACAGCTCTAAGCCCTTAGATGTAGTATGTGTAAGAAATTGCTTCGGTGTTGGCACTTTGGGAGGAGGTCTGTGCCGGTAGTGAGAGTGTGTTGGGAGTGCGGGGAGGCAAGGCAAAGGCAGATGGCCAGGGTGTGTTTGGCTGTGAAAGCGCTGTCAAGGGAAGGTGAGGACCAGCAACAGCTCTAAGGCCTTAGGCCTATCGCCTGGGAGAAATGGCTTGGGTGTTGTCACTATGGGAGGTGGTCTGTGCCGGGAGTGAGAGTGAGATTGAGCCTGAGAATGTGTGTTGGGAGTGCTGGGAGGCAAAGCCAGGGTAGATGGCCAGAGTGTATTTGCCTGTGAAAGCAGTGTCAAGGGAAGGTGAGGACCAGCAACAGCTCTAAGCCCTTAGATGTAGTGTGCGTCAGAAATCGAAGGAATGTTGGCAGTTTTGGAGGTGGTGTGTGCCGAGAGTGAGAGTGTGTTGGGAGTGCTGGGAGGCAAGGCAAAGGCAGATGGGCAGAGTGTGTTTGGCTGTGAAAGCGGTGTCAAGGGAAGGTGAGGACCAGCAACAACTCTCAGCCCTTAGAGGTAGCGTGCGGGATAAATGGCATGGATGTTTGAACTTTGGGAGTTGGTCTGTGCCGGGAGTGAGAGTGAGATTGAGCCTGAGAATGTGTGTTGGGAGTGCTGGTAGGCAAGGCAAAGGCAGAATGCCAGAGTGTGTTTGGCTGTGAAAGCGGTGTCAAGGGAAGGTGAGGACCAGCAACAGCTCTAAGCCCTTCGGCCTATCGCTTGGGAGAAATGGCTTGGACGTTTGCACTTTGGGAGGTGGTCTGTGCCGGGAGTGAGAGTGAGATTGAGCCTGAGAATGTGTGTTGGGAGTGCTGGGAGGCAAAGGCAGGGTAGATGGCCAGAGTGTGTTTGACTGTGAACGCGGTGTCAAGGGAAGGTGAGGACCAGCAACAGCTCTAAGCCCTTAGATGTAGCGTGTGTCAGACATTGCTTGGTGTTGGGACGTTGGGAGGTAGTCTGTGCCGAGAGTGAGAGTGTGTTGGGAGTGCTGGGCGGCAAGGCAAAGGCAGATGGGCAGAGTGTGTTTGGCTGTGAAAGCGGTGTCAAGGGAAGGTGAGGACCAGCAACAGCTGTCAGCCCTTAGAGGTCGCGTGCGGGATAAATGGCTTGGGCGTTTTCACTTTGGGAGGTGGTCTGTGCCCCGAGTGAGAGTGACATTGCGCCTGAGAATATGTGTTGAGAGTACTGGGAGGCAAGGCAAAGGCAGAATGCCAGAGTGTGTTTGGCTGTGAAAGCGGTGTCAAGGGAAGGTGAGGACCAGCAACAGCTCTAAGCCCTTAGATGTAGTATGTGTAAGAAATTGCTTCGGTGTTGGCACTTTGGGAGGAGGTCTGTGCCGGTAGTGAGAGTGTGTTGGCAGTGCGGGGAGGCAAGGCAAAGGCAGATGGCCAGGGTGTGTTTGTCTGTGAAAGGGGTGTCAGGGGAAGGTGAGGACCAGCCACAGCTCTAAGCCCTTAGGCCTATCGCCTGGGAGAAATGGCTTGGGTGTTGTCACTATGGGAGGTGGTCTGTGCCGGGAGTGAGAGTGAGATTGAGCCTGAGAATGTGTGTTGGGAGTGCTGGGAGGCAAAGCCAGGGTAGATGGCCAGAGTGTGTTTGTCTGTGAAAGCAGTGTCAAGGGAAGGTGGGGACCAGCCACAGCTCTAAGCCCTTAGATGTAGCGTGTGTCAGAAATCGCTTGGGTGTTGGGACGTTGGGAGGTGGTGTGTGCCGAGAGAGAGTGTGTGTTGGGAGTGCTGGTAGGCAAGGCAAAGGCAGATGGGCAGAGTGTGTTTCGCTGTGAAAGCGGTGTCAAGGGAAGGTGAGGACCAGCAACAGCTCTAAGCCCTTAGGCCTATCGTATGGGAGAAATGGCTTGGACGTTTGCACGTTGGGAGGTGGTCTGTGCCGGGAGTGAGAGTGAGATTGAGCCTGAGAATGTGTGTTGGGAGTGCTGGGAGACAAAGCCAGGGCAGACGGCTAGAGTGTGTTTGTCTGTGAAAGCGATGTCAAGGGAAGGTGAGGACCAGCAACAGCTCTAAGCCCTTAGATGTAGTGTGTGTCAGAAATAGCTTGGGGGTTTGCACTTTGGGAGGTGGTGTGTGCCGAGAGTGAGAATGTGTTGGGAGTGGTGGGAGGCAAGGCAAAGGCAGAATGCCAGAGTGTGTTTGGCTGTGGAAGCGGTGTCAAGGGAAGGTGAGGACCAGCCACAGCTCTCAGCCCTTAGAGGTAGCGTACGGGATAAATGGCTTGGATGTTTGAACTTTGGGAGTTGGTCTGTGCAGGGAGTGAGAGTGAGATTGACCCTGCGAATGTGTGTTGGGAGTGCTGATAGGCAGGGCAAAGGTAGAATTGCAGAGTGTGTTTGGCTGTGAAAGCGGTGTCAAGGGAAGGTGAGGACCAGCAACAGCTCTAAGCCCTTCGGCCTATCGCTTGGGAGAAATGGCTTGGACGTTTGCACTTTGGGAGTTGGTCTTTGCCGGGAGTGAGAGTGAGATTGAGCCTGAGAATGTGTGTTGGGAGTGCTGGGAGGCAAAGCCAGGGCAGACGGCTAGAGTGTGTTTGTATGTGAAAGCGGTGTCAAGGGAAGGTGAGGACCAGCAACAGCTCTAAGCCCTTAGATGTAGCGTGCGTCAGAAATCGCTTGGGTGTTGGGACATTGGGAGGTGGTCTGTGCCGAGAGTGAGAGTGTGTTGGGAGTGCTGGGAGGCAAGGTAGGGGGAGATGGGCAGAGTGTGTTTGGCTGTGAAAGCGGTGTCAAGGGAAGGTGAGGACCAGCAACAACTCTCAGCCCTTAGAGGTAGCGTGCGGGATAAATGGCTTGGATGTTTGCACTTTGGGAGTTGGTCTGTGCCGGGAGTGAGAGTGAGATTGACCCTGCGAATGTGTGTTGGGAGTGCTGGTAGGCAAGGCAAAGGTAGAATTGCAGCGTGTGTTTGGCTGTGAAAGCGGTGTCAAGGGAAGGTGAGGACCAGCAACAACTCTAAGCCCTTAGGCCTATCGCATGGGAGAAATGGCTTGGGTGTTGGCACTTTGGGAGGTGGTCTGTGCCGGGAGTGAGAGTGAGATTGAGCCTGAGAATGTGTGTTGGGAGTGCTGGTAGGCAAGGTAAAGGCAGATGGGCAGAGTGTGTTTGGCTGTGAAAGCGCTGTCAAGGGAAGGTGAGGACCAGCCACAGCTCTAAGCCCTTAGATGTAGCGTGCGTCAGAAATACCTTGGGTGTTGGCACTTTGGGAGGTGGTCTGTGCCGGGAGTGAGAGTGAGATTGAGCCTGAGAATGTGTGTTGGGTGTTCTGGGATGGTAAGGCAGGGCAGAAGGCCAGAGTGTGTTTGGCTGTGAAAGCGGTGTCAAGGGAAGGTGAGGACCAGCAACAGCTCTCAGCCCTTAGAGGTAGTGTGTGTCAGAAATTGCTTCGGTGTTGGCACTTTGGGAGGAGGTCTGTGCGGTAGTGAGAGTGTGTTGGCAGTGCGGGTAGGCAAGGCAAAGGCAGATGGGCAGAGTGTGTTTGGCTGTGAAAGCGCTGTCAAGGGAAGGTGAGGACCAGCCACAGCTCTAAGCCCTTAGATGTAGCGTGCGTCAGAAATACCTTGGGTGTTGGCACTTTGGGAGGTGGTGTGTGCCGAGAGAGAGTGTGTGTTGGGAGTGCTGGTAGGCAAGGCAAAGGCAGAATTGCAGAGTGTGTTTGGCTGTGAAAGCGGTGTCAAGGGAAGGTGAGGACCAGCAACAGCTCTAAGCCCTTAGGCCTATCGTATGGGAGAAATGGCTTGGACGTTTGCACTTTGGGAGGTGGTCTGTGCCGGGAGTGAGAGTGAGATTGAGCCTGAGAATGTGTGTTGGGTGTTCTGGGATGGTAAGGCAGGGCAGAAGGCCAGAGTGTGTTTCTATGTGAAAGCGGTGTTAAGGGAAGGTGAGGACCAGCCACAGCTTTAAGCCCTTAGATGTAGCGTGCGTCAGAAATACCTTGGGTGTTGGCACTTTGGGAGGTGGTGTGTGCCGAGAGAGAGTGTGTGTTGGGAGTGCTGGTAGGCAAGGCAAGTGCAGAATGCCAGAGTGTGTTTGGCTGTGAAAGCGGTGTCAAGGGAAGGTGAGGACCAGCCACAGCTCTAAGCCCTTAGAGGTCGCGTGCGGGATAAATGGCTTGGGCGTTTTCACTTTGGGAGGTGGTCTGTGCCCGGAGTGAGAGTGACATTGCGCCTGAGAATATGTGTTGGGAGTACTGGGAGGCAAGGCAAAGGCAGAATGCCAGAGTGTGTTTGGCTGTGAAAGCACTGTCAAGGGAAGGTGAGGACCAGCAACAGCTCTAAGCCCTTAGAAGTAGCGTGCGTCAGAAATCGCTTGGGTGTTGGGACGTTGGGAGGTAGTCTGTGCTGAGAGTGAGAGTGTGTTGGGAGTGCTGGGCGGCAAGGCAAAGGCAGATGGCCAGAGTGTGTTTGGCGGTGAAAGCGGTGTCAAGGGAAGGTGAGGACCAGCCACAGCTCTAAGCTTTTAGGCCTATCGTATGGGAGAAATGGCTTGGATGTTTGCACTTTGGTTGCTGCTCTGTGCCGGGAGTGACTTTGCGCCTGAGAATGTGTGTTGGGAGTGCTGGTAGGCAAAGCCAGGGTAGATGGCCAGAGTGTGTTTGGCTGTGAAAGCGGTGTCAAGGGAAGGTGAGGACCAGCAACAGCTCTAAGCCCTTAGATGTAGTATGTGTAAGAAATTGCTTCGGTGTTGGCACTTTGGGAGGAGGTCTGTGCCGGTAGTGAGAGTGTGTTGGGAGTGCGGGGAGGCAAGGCAAAGGCAGATGGCCAGGGTGTGTTTGGCTGTGAAAGCGCTGTCAAGGGAAGGTGAGGACCAGCCACAGCTCTAAGGCCTTAGGCCTATCGCCTGGGAGAAATGGCTTGGGTGTTGTCACTATGGGAGGTGGTCTGTGCCGGGAGTGAGAGTGAGATTGAGCCTGAGAATGTGTGTTGGGAGTGCTGGGAGGCAAAGCCAGGGTAGATGGCCAGAGTGTATTTGGCTGTGAAAGCAGTGTCAAGGGAAGGTGAGGACCAGCAACAGCTCTAAGCCCTTAGATGTAGTGTGCGTCAGAAATCGCAGGAATGTTGGCAGTTTTGGAGGTGGTGTGTGCCGAGAGTGAGAGTGTGTTGGGAATACTGGGAGGCAAAGCAAAGGCAGATGGGCAGAGTGTGTTTGGCTGTGAAAGCGGTGTCAAGGGAAGGTGAGGACCAGCAACAGCTCTCAGCCCTTAGAGGTAGCGTGCGGGATAAATGGCTTGGACGTTTGAACTTTGGGAGGTGGTCTGTGCCGGGAGTGAGAGTGAGATTGAGCCTGAGAATGTGTGTTGGGAGTGCTGGGAGGCAAAGCCAGGGCAGACGGCTAGAGTGTGTTTGTCTGTGAAAGCGATGTCAAGGGAAGGTGAGGACCAGCAACAGCTCTAAGCCCTTAGATGTAGTGTGTGTCACAAATAGCTTGGTGTTGGCACTTTGGGAGGTGGTGTGTGCCGAGAGTGAGAGTGTGTTGGGAGTGCTGGGAGGCAAGGCAAAGGCAGATGGGCAGAGTGTGTTTGGCTGTGAAAGCGGTGTCAAGGGAAGGTGAGGACCAGCAACAACTCTCAGCCCTTAGAGGTAGCGTGCGGGATAAATGGCATGGATGTTTGAACTTTGGGAGTTGGTCTGTGCCGGGAGTGAGAGTGAGATTGACCGTGCGAATGTGTGTTGGGAGTGCTGGTAGGCAAGGCAAAGGCAGAATGCCAGAGTGTGTTTGGCTGTGAAAGCGGTGTCAAGGGAAGGTGAGGACCAGCAACAGCTCTAAGCCCTTACAGGTAGCGTCCGGGATAAATGGCTTGGGTGTTGGCACTTTGGGAGGTGGTCTGTGCCGGGAGTGAGAGTGAGATTGAGCCTGAGAATGTGTGTTGGGAGTGCTGGGAGGCAAAGGCAGGGTAGATGGCCAGAGTGTGTTTGACTGTGAACGCGGTGTCAAGGGAAGGTGAGGACCAGCAACAGCTCTAAGCCCTTAGATGTAGCGTGTGTCAGACATTGCTTGGTGTTGGGACGTTGGGAGGTAGTCTGTGCCGAGAGTGAGAGTGTGTTGGGAGTGCTGGCAGGCAAGGCAAAGGCAGATGGGCAGAGTGTGTTTGGCTGTGAAAGCGGTGTCAAGGGAAGGTGAGGACCAGCAACAGCTGTCAGCCCTTAGAGGTCGCGTGCGGGATAAATGGCTTGGGCGTTTTCACTTTGGGAGGTGGTCTGTGCCGGGAGTGAGAGTGACATTGCGCCTGAGAATATGTGTTGAGAGTACTGGGAGGCAAGGCAAAGGCAGAATGCCAGAGTGTGTTTGGCTGTGAAAGCGGTGTCAAGGGAAGGTGAGGACCAGCAACAGCTCTAAGCCCTTAGATGTAGTATGTGTAAGAAATTGCTTCGGTGTTGGCACTTTGGGAGGAGGTCTGTGCCGGTAGTGAGAGTGTGTTGGCAGTGCGGGGAGGCAAGGCAAAGGCAGATGGCCAGGGTGTGTTTGTCTGTGAAAGGGGTGTCAGGGGAAGGTGAGGACCAGCCACAGCTCTAAGCCCTTAGGCCTATCGCCTGGGAGAAATGGCTTGGGTGTTGTCACTATGGGAGGTGGTCTGTGCCGGGAGTGAGAGTGAGATTGAGCCTGAGAATGTGTGTTGGGAGTGCTGGGAGGCAAAGCCAGGGTAGATGGCCAGAGTGTGTTTGTCTGTGAAAGCAGTGTCAAGGGAAGGTGGGGACCAGCCACAGCTCTAAGCCCTTAGATGTAGCGTGTGTCAGAAATCGCTTGGGTGTTGGGACGTTGGGAGGTGGTGTGTGCCGAGAGAGAGTGTGTGTTGGGAGTGCTGGTAGGCAAGGCAAAGGCAGATGGGCAGAGTGTGTTTCGCTGTGAAAGCGGTGTCAAGGGAAGGTGAGGACCAGCAACAGCTCTAAGCCCTTAGGCCTATCGTATGGGAGAAATGGCTTGGACGTTTGCACGTTGGGAGGTGGTCTGTGCCGGGAGTGAGAGTGAGATTGAGCCTGAGAATGTGTGTTGGGAGTGCTGGGAGACAAAGCCAGGGCAGACGGCTAGAGTGTGTTTGTCTGTGAAAGCGATGTCAAGGGAAGGTGAGGACCAGCAACAGCTCTAAGCCCTTAGATGTAGTGTGTGTCAGAAATAGCTTGGGGGTTTGCACTTTGGGAGGTGGTGTGTGCCGAGAGTGAGAATGTGTTGGGAGTGGTGGGAGGCAAGGCAAAGGCAGAATGCCAGAGTGTGTTTGGCTGTGGAAGCGGTGTCAAGGGAAGGTGAGGACCAGCCACAGCTCTCAGCCCTTAGAGGTAGCGTACGGGATAAATGGCTTGGATGTTTGAACTTTGGGAGTTGGTCTGTGCAGGGAGTGAGAGTGAGATTGACCCTGCGAATGTGTGTTGGGAGTGCTGATAGGCAGGGCAAAGGTAGAATTGCAGAGTGTGTTTGGCTGTGAAAGCGGTGTCAAGGGAAGGTGAGGACCAGCAACAGCTCTAAGCCCTTCGGCCTATCGCTTGGGAGAAATGGCTTGGACGTTTGCACTTTGGGAGTTGGTCTTTGCCGGGAGTGAGAGTGAGATTGAGCCTGAGAATGTGTGTTGGGAGTGCTGGGAGGCAAAGCCAGGGCAGACGGCTAGAGTGTGTTTGTATGTGAAAGCGGTGTCAAGGGAAGGTGAGGACCAGCAACAGCTCTAAGCCCTTAGATGTAGCGTGCGTCAGAAATCGCTTGGGTGTTGGGACATTGGGAGGTGGTCTGTGCCGAGAGTGAGAGTGTGTTGGGAGTGCTGGGAGGCAAGGTAGGGGGAGATGGGCAGAGTGTGTTTGGCTGTGAAAGCGGTGTCAAGGGAAGGTGAGGACCAGCAACAACTCTCAGCCCTTAGAGGTAGCGTGCGGGATAAATGGCTTGGATGTTTGCACTTTGGGAGTTGGTCTGTGCCGGGAGTGAGAGTGAGATTGACCCTGCGAATGTGTGTTGGGAGTGCTGGTAGGCAAGGCAAAGGTAGAATTGCAGCGTGTGTTTGGCTGTGAAAGCGGTGTCAAGGGAAGGTGAGGACCAGCAACAACTCTAAGCCCTTAGGCCTATCGCATGGGAGAAATGGCTTGGGTGTTGGCACTTTGGGAGGTGGTCTGTGCCGGGAGTGAGAGTGAGATTGAGCCTGAGAATGTGTGTTGGGAGTGCTGGTAGGCAAGGTAAAGGCAGATGGGCAGAGTGTGTTTGGCTGTGAAAGCGCTGTCAAGGGAAGGTGAGGACCAGCCACAGCTCTAAGCCCTTAGATGTAGCGTGCGTCAGAAATACCTTGGGTGTTGGCACTTTGGGAGGTGGTCTGTGCCGGGAGTGAGAGTGAGATTGAGCCTGAGAATGTGTGTTGGGTGTTCTGGGATGGTAAGGCAGGGCAGAAGGCCAGAGTGTGTTTGGCTGTGAAAGCGGTGTCAAGGGAAGGTGAGGACCAGCAACAGCTCTCAGCCCTTAGAGGTAGTGTGTGTCAGAAATTGCTTCGGTGTTGGCACTTTGGGAGGAGGTCTGTGCCGGTAGTGAGAGTGTGTTGGCAGTGCGGGTAGGCAAGGCAAAGGCAGATGGGCAGAGTGTGTTTGGCTGTGAAAGCGCTGTCAAGGGAAGGTGAGGACCAGCCACAGCTCTAAGCCCTTAGATGTAGCGTGCGTCAGAAATACCTTGGGTGTTGGCACTTTGGGAGGTGGTGTGTGCCGAGAGAGAGTGTGTGTTGGGAGTGCTGGTAGGCAAGGCAAAGGCAGAATTGCAGAGTGTGTTTGGCTGTGAAAGCGGTGTCAAGGGAAGGTGAGGACCAGCAACAGCTCTAAGCCCTTAGGCCTATCGTATGGGAGAAATGGCTTGGACGTTTGCACTTTGGGAGGTGGTCTGTGCCGGGAGTGAGAGTGAGATTGAGCCTGAGAATGTGTGTTGGGTGTTCTGGGATGGTAAGGCAGGGCAGAAGGCCAGAGTGTGTTTCTATGTGAAAGCGGTGTTAAGGGAAGGTGAGGACCAGCCACAGCTTTAAGCCCTTAGATGTAGCGTGCGTCAGAAATACCTTGGGTGTTGGCACTTTGGGAGGTGGTGTGTGCCGAGAGAGAGTGTGTGTTGGGAGTGCTGGTAGGCAAGGCAAGTGCAGAATGCCAGAGTGTGTTTGGCTGTGAAAGCGGTGTCAAGGGAAGGTGAGGACCAGCCACAGCTCTAAGCCCTTAGAGGTCGCGTGCGGGATAAATGGCTTGGGCGTTTTCACTTTGGGAGGTGGTCTGTGCCCGGAGTGAGAGTGACATTGCGCCTGAGAATATGTGTTGGGAGTACTGGGAGGCAAGGCAAAGGCAGAATGCCAGAGTGTGTTTGGCTGTGAAAGCGGTGTCAAGGGAAGGTGAGGACCAGCAACAGCTCTAAGCCCTTACAGGTAGCGTCCTGGATAAATGGCTTGGGTGTTGGCACTTTGGGAGGTGGTCTGTGCCGGGAGTGAGAGTGAGATTGAGCCTGAGAATGTGTGTTGGGAGTGCTGGGAGGCAAAGGCAGGGTAGATGGCCAGAGTGTGTTTGACTGTGAACGCGGTGTCAAGGGAAGGTGAGGACCAGCAACAGCTCTAAGCCCTTAGATGTAGCGTGTGTCAGACATTGCTTGGTGTTGGGACGTTGGGAGGTAGTCTGTGCCGAGAGTGAGAGTGTGTTGGGAGTGCTGGCAGGCAAGGCAAAGGCAGATGGGCAGAGTGTGTTTGGCTGTGAAAGCGGTGTCAAGGGAAGGTGAGGACCAGCAACAGCTCTCAGCCCTTAGAGGTCGCGTGCGGGATAAATGGCTTGGGCGTTTTCACTTTGGGAGGTGGTCTGTGCCCCGAGTGAGAGTGACATTGCGCCTGAGAATATGTGTTGAGAGTACTGGGAGGCAAGGCAAAGGCAGAATGCCAGAGTGTGTTTGGCTGTGAAAGCGGTGTCAAGGGAAGGTGAGGACCAGCAACAGCTCTAAGCCCTTAGATGTAGTATGTGTAAGAAATTGCTTCGGTGTTGGCACTTTGGGAGGAGGTCTGTGCCGGTAGTGAGAGTGTGTTGGCAGTGCGGGGAGGCAAGGCAAAGGCAGATGGCCAGGGTGTGTTTGTCTGTGAAAGGGGTGTCAGGGGAAGGTGAGGACCAGCCACAGCTCTAAGCCCTTAGGCCTATCGCCTGGGAGAAATGGCTTGGGTGTTGTCACTATGGGAGGTGGTCTGTGCCGGGAGTGAGAGTGAGATTGAGCCTGAGAATGTGTGTTGGGAGTGCTGGGAGGCAAAGCCAGGGTAGATGGCCAGAGTGTGTTTGTCTGTGAAAGCAGTGTCAAGGGAAGGTGGGGACCAGCCACAGCTCTAAGCCCTTAGATGTAGCGTGTGTCAGAAATCGCTTGGGTGTTGGGACGTTGGGAGGTGGTGTGTGCCGAGAGAGAGTGTGTGTTGGGAGTGCTGGTAGGCAAGGCAAAGGCAGATGGGCAGAGTGTGTTTCGCTGTGAAAGCGGTGTCAAGGGAAGGTGAGGACCAGCAACAGCTCTAAGCCCTTAGGCCTATCGTATGGGAGAAATGGCTTGGACGTTTGCACGTTGGGAGGTGGTCTGTGCCGGGAGTGAGAGTGAGATTGAGCCTGAGAATGTGTGTTGGGAGTGCTGGGAGACAAAGCCAGGGCAGACGGCTAGAGTGTGTTTGTCTGTGAAAGCGATGTCAAGGGAAGGTGAGGACCAGCAACAGCTCTAAGCCCTTAGATGTAGTGTGTGTCAGAAATAGCTTGGGGGTTTGCACTTTGGGAGGTGGTGTGTGCCGAGAGTGAGAATGTGTTGGGAGTGGTGGGAGGCAAGGCAAAGGCAGAATGCCAGAGTGTGTTTGGCTGTGGAAGCGGTGTCAAGGGAAGGTGAGGACCAGCCACAGCTCTCAGCCCTTAGAGGTAGCGTACGGGATAAATGGCTTGGATGTTTGAACTTTGGGAGTTGGTCTGTGCAGGGAGTGAGAGTGAGATTGACCCTGCGAATGTGTGTTGGGAGTGCTGATAGGCAGGGCAAAGGTAGAATTGCAGAGTGTGTTTGGCTGTGAAAGCGGTGTCAAGGGAAGGTGAGGACCAGCAACAGCTCTAAGCCCTTCGGCCTATCGCTTGGGAGAAATGGCTTGGACGTTTGCACTTTGGGAGTTGGTCTTTGCCGGGAGTGAGAGTGAGATTGAGCCTGAGAATGTGTGTTGGGAGTGCTGGGAGGCAAAGCCAGGGCAGACGGCTAGAGTGTGTTTGTATGTGAAAGCGGTGTCAAGGGAAGGTGAGGACCAGCAACAGCTCTAAGCCCTTAGATGTAGCGTGCGTCAGAAATCGCTTGGGTGTTGGGACATTGGGAGGTGGTCTGTGCCGAGAGTGAGAGTGTGTTGGGAGTGCTGGGAGGCAAGGTAGGGGGAGATGGGCAGAGTGTGTTTGGCTGTGAAAGCGGTGTCAAGGGAAGGTGAGGACCAGCAACAACTCTCAGCCCTTAGAGGTAGCGTGCGGGATAAATGGCTTGGATGTTTGCACTTTGGGAGTTGGTCTGTGCCGGGAGTGAGAGTGAGATTGACCCTGCGAATGTGTGTTGGGAGTGCTGGTAGGCAAGGCAAAGGTAGAATTGCAGCGTGTGTTTGGCTGTGAAAGCGGTGTCAAGGGAAGGTGAGGACCAGCAACAACTCTAAGCCCTTAGGCCTATCGCATGGGAGAAATGGCTTGGGTGTTGGCACTTTGGGAGGTGGTCTGTGCCGGGAGTGAGAGTGAGATTGAGCCTGAGAATGTGTGTTGGGAGTGCTGGTAGGCAAGGTAAAGGCAGATGGGCAGAGTGTGTTTGGCTGTGAAAGCGCTGTCAAGGGAAGGTGAGGACCAGCCACAGCTCTAAGCCCTTAGATGTAGCGTGCGTCAGAAATACCTTGGGTGTTGGCACTTTGGGAGGTGGTCTGTGCCGGGAGTGAGAGTGAGATTGAGCCTGAGAATGTGTGTTGGGTGTTCTGGGATGGTAAGGCAGGGCAGAAGGCCAGAGTGTGTTTGGCTGTGAAAGCGGTGTCAAGGGAAGGTGAGGACCAGCAACAGCTCTCAGCCCTTAGAGGTAGTGTGTGTCAGAAATTGCTTCGGTGTTGGCACTTTGGGAGGAGGTCTGTGCCGGTAGTGAGAGTGTGTTGGCAGTGCGGGTAGGCAAGGCAAAGGCAGATGGGCAGAGTGTGTTTGGCTGTGAAAGCGCTGTCAAGGGAAGGTGAGGACCAGCCACAGCTCTAAGCCCTTAGATGTAGCGTGCGTCAGAAATACCTTGGGTGTTGGCACTTTGGGAGGTGGTGTGTGCCGAGAGAGAGTGTGTGTTGGGAGTGCTGGTAGGCAAGGCAAAGGCAGAATTGCAGAGTGTGTTTGGCTGTGAAAGCGGTGTCAAGGGAAGGTGAGGACCAGCAACAGCTCTAAGCCCTTCGGCCTATCGTATGGGAGAAATGGCTTGGACGTTTGCACTTTGGGAGGTGGTCTGTGCCGGGAGTGAGAGTGAGATTGAGCCTGAGAATGTGTGTTGGGTGTTCTGGGATGGTAAGGCAGGGCAGAAGGCCAGAGTGTGTTTCTATGTGAAAGCGGTGTTAAGGGAAGGTGAGGACCAGCCACAGCTTTAAGCCCTTAGATGTAGCGTGCGTCAGAAATACCTTGGGTGTTGGCACTTTGGGAGGTGGTGTGTGCCGAGAGAGAGTGTGTGTTGGGAGTGCTGGTAGGCAAGGCAAGTGCAGAATGCCAGAGTGTGTTTGGCTGTGAAAGCGGTGTCAAGGGAAGGTGAGGACCAGCCACAGCTCTAAGCCCTTAGAGGTCGCGTGCGGGATAAATGGCTTGGGCGTTTTCACTTTGGGAGGTGGTCTGTGCCCGGAGTGAGAGTGACATTGCGCCTGAGAATATGTGTTGGGAGTACTGGGAGGCAAGGCAAAGGCAGAATGCCAGAGTGTGTTTGGCTGTGAAAGCAGTGTCAAGGGAAGGTGAGGACCAGCAACAGCTCTAAGCCCTTAGAAGTAGCGTGCGTCAGAAATCGCTTGGGTGTTGGGACGTTGGGAGGTAGTCTGTGCTGAGAGTGAGAGTGTGTTGGGAGTGCTGGGCGGCAAGGCAAAGGCAGATGGCCAGAGTGTGTTTGGCGGTGAAAGCGGTGTCAAGGGAAGGTGAGGACCAGCCACAGCTCTAAGCTTTTAGGCCTATCGTATGGGAGAAATGGCTTGGATGTTTGCACTTTGGTTGCTGCTCTGTGCCGGGAGTGACTTTGCGCCTGAGAATGTGTGTTGGGAGTGCTGGGAGGCAAAGCCAGGGTAGATGGCCAGAGTGTGTTTGGCTGTGAAAGCGGTGTCAAGGGAAGGTGAGGACCAGCAACAGCTCTAAGCCCTTAGATGTAGTATGTGTAAGAAATTGCTTCGGTGTTGGCACTTTGGGAGGAGGTCTGTGCCGGTAGTGAGAGTGTGTTGGGAGTGCGGGGAGGCAAGGCAAAGGCAGATGGCCAGGGTGTGTTTGGCTGTGAAAGCGCTGTCAAG
The DNA here is from genome assembly GCF_030463565.1 of Pelecanus crispus. NCBI lineage: Eukaryota > Metazoa > Chordata > Aves > Pelecaniformes > Pelecanidae > Pelecanus > Pelecanus crispus. The sequence goes on along the minus strand of NC_134658.1, from coordinate 947,894 downwards.
GGAAGGTGAGGACCAGCCACAGCTCTAAGGCCTTAGGCCTATCGCCTGGGAGAAATGGCTTGGGTGTTGTCACTATGGGAGGTGGTCTGTGCCGGGAGTGAGAGTGAGATTGAGCCTGAGAATGTGTGTTGGGAGTGCTGGGAGGCAAAGCCAGGGTAGATGGCCAGAGTGTATTTGGCTGTGAAAGCAGTGTCAAGGGAAGGTGAGGACCAGCAACAGCTCTAAGCCCTTAGATGTAGTGTGCGTCAGAAATCGCAGGAATGTTGGCAGTTTTGGAGGTGGTGTGTGCCGAGAGTGAGAGTGTGTTGGGAATACTGGGAGGCAAAGCAAAGGCAGATGGGCAGAGTGTGTTTGGCTGTGAAAGCGGTGTCAAGGGAAGGTGAGGACCAGCAACAGCTCTCAGCCCTTAGAGGTAGCGTGCGGGATAAATGGCTTGGACGTTTGAACTTTGGGAGGTGGTCTGTGCCGGGAGTGAGAGTGAGATTGAGCCTGAGAATGTGTGTTGGGAGTGCTGGGAGGCAAAGCCAGGGCAGACGGCTAGAGTGTGTTTGTCTGTGAAAGCGATGTCAAGGGAAGGTGAGGACCAGCAACAGCTCTAAGCCCTTAGATGTAGTGTGTGTCACAAATAGCTTGGTGTTGGCACTTTGGGAGGTGGTGTGTGCCGAGAGTGAGAGTGTGTTGGGAGTGCTGGGAGGCAAGGCAAAGGCAGATGGGCAGAGTGTGTTTGGCTGTGAAAGCGGTGTCAAGGGAAGGTGAGGACCAGCAACAACTCTCAGCCCTTAGAGGTAGCGTGCGGGATAAATGGCATGGATGTTTGAACTTTGGGAGTTGGTCTGTGCCGGGAGTGAGAGTGAGATTGACCGTGCGAATGTGTGTTGGGAGTGCTGGTAGGCAAGGCAAAGGCAGAATGCCAGAGTGTGTTTGGCTGTGAAAGCGGTGTCAAGGGAAGGTGAGGACCAGCAACAGCTCTAAGCCCTTACAGGTAGCGTCCGGGATAAATGGCTTGGACGTTTGCACTTTGGGAGGTGGTCTGTGCCGGGAGTGAGAGTGAGATTGAGCCTGAGAATGTGTGTTGGGAGTGCTGGGAGGCAAAGGCAGGGTAGATGGCCAGAGTGTGTTTGACTGTGAACGCGGTGTCAAGGGAAGGTGAGGACCAGCAACAGCTCTAAGCCCTTAGATGTAGCGTGTGTCAGACATTGCTTGGTGTTGGGACGTTGGGAGGTAGTCTGTGCCGAGAGTGAGAGTGTGTTGGGAGTGCTGGCAGGCAAGGCAAAGGCAGATGGGCAGAGTGTGTTTGGCTGTGAAAGCGGTGTCAAGGGAAGGTGAGGACCAGCAACAGCTCTCAGCCCTTAGAGGTCGCGTGCGGGATAAATGGCTTGGGCGTTTTCACTTTGGGAGGTGGTCTGTGCCCCGAGTGAGAGTGACATTGCGCCTGAGAATATGTGTTGAGAGTACTGGGAGGCAAGGCAAAGGCAGAATGCCAGAGTGTGTTTGGCTGTGAAAGCGGTGTCAAGGGAAGGTGAGGACCAGCAACAGCTCTAAGCCCTTAGATGTAGTATGTGTAAGAAATTGCTTCGGTGTTGGCACTTTGGGAGGAGGTCTGTGCCGGTAGTGAGAGTGTGTTGGCAGTGCGGGGAGGCAAGGCAAAGGCAGATGGCCAGGGTGTGTTTGTCTGTGAAAGGGGTGTCAGGGGAAGGTGAGGACCAGCCACAGCTCTAAGCCCTTAGGCCTATCGCCTGGGAGAAATGGCTTGGGTGTTGTCACTATGGGAGGTGGTCTGTGCCGGGAGTGAGAGTGAGATTGAGCCTGAGAATGTGTGTTGGGAGTGCTGGGAGGCAAAGCCAGGGTAGATGGCCAGAGTGTGTTTGTCTGTGAAAGCAGTGTCAAGGGAAGGTGGGGACCAGCCACAGCTCTAAGCCCTTAGATGTAGCGTGTGTCAGAAATCGCTTGGGTGTTGGGACGTTGGGAGGTGGTGTGTGCCGAGAGAGAGTGTGTGTTGGGAGTGCTGGTAGGCAAGGCAAAGGCAGATGGGCAGAGTGTGTTTCGCTGTGAAAGCGGTGTCAAGGGAAGGTGAGGACCAGCAACAGCTCTAAGCCCTTAGGCCTATCGTATGGGAGAAATGGCTTGGACGTTTGCACGTTGGGAGGTGGTCTGTGCCGGGAGTGAGAGTGAGATTGAGCCTGAGAATGTGTGTTGGGAGTGCTGGGAGACAAAGCCAGGGCAGACGGCTAGAGTGTGTTTGTCTGTGAAAGCGATGTCAAGGGAAGGTGAGGACCAGCAACAGCTCTAAGCCCTTAGATGTAGTGTGTGTCAGAAATAGCTTGGGGGTTTGCACTTTGGGAGGTGGTGTGTGCCGAGAGTGAGAATGTGTTGGGAGTGGTGGGAGGCAAGGCAAAGGCAGAATGCCAGAGTGTGTTTGGCTGTGGAAGCGGTGTCAAGGGAAGGTGAGGACCAGCCACAGCTCTCAGCCCTTAGAGGTAGCGTACGGGATAAATGGCTTGGATGTTTGAACTTTGGGAGTTGGTCTGTGCAGGGAGTGAGAGTGAGATTGACCCTGCGAATGTGTGTTGGGAGTGCTGATAGGCAGGGCAAAGGTAGAATTGCAGAGTGTGTTTGGCTGTGAAAGCGGTGTCAAGGGAAGGTGAGGACCAGCAACAGCTCTAAGCCCTTCGGCCTATCGCTTGGGAGAAATGGCTTGGACGTTTGCACTTTGGGAGTTGGTCTTTGCCGGGAGTGAGAGTGAGATTGAGCCTGAGAATGTGTGTTGGGAGTGCTGGGAGGCAAAGCCAGGGCAGACGGCTAGAGTGTGTTTGTATGTGAAAGCGGTGTCAAGGGAAGGTGAGGACCAGCAACAGCTCTAAGCCCTTAGATGTAGCGTGCGTCAGAAATCGCTTGGGTGTTGGGACATTGGGAGGTGGTCTGTGCCGAGAGTGAGAGTGTGTTGGGAGTGCTGGGAGGCAAGGTAGGGGGAGATGGGCAGAGTGTGTTTGGCTGTGAAAGCGGTGTCAAGGGAAGGTGAGGACCAGCAACAACTCTCAGCCCTTAGAGGTAGCGTGCGGGATAAATGGCTTGGATGTTTGCACTTTGGGAGTTGGTCTGTGCCGGGAGTGAGAGTGAGATTGACCCTGCGAATGTGTGTTGGGAGTGCTGGTAGGCAAGGCAAAGGTAGAATTGCAGCGTGTGTTTGGCTGTGAAAGCGGTGTCAAGGGAAGGTGAGGACCAGCAACAACTCTAAGCCCTTAGGCCTATCGCATGGGAGAAATGGCTTGGGTGTTGGCACTTTGGGAGGTGGTCTGTGCCGGGAGTGAGAGTGAGATTGAGCCTGAGAATGTGTGTTGGGAGTGCTGGTAGGCAAGGTAAAGGCAGATGGGCAGAGTGTGTTTGGCTGTGAAAGCGCTGTCAAGGGAAGGTGAGGACCAGCCACAGCTCTAAGCCCTTAGATGTAGCGTGCGTCAGAAATACCTTGGGTGTTGGCACTTTGGGAGGTGGTCTGTGCCGGGAGTGAGAGTGAGATTGAGCCTGAGAATGTGTGTTGGGTGTTCTGGGATGGTAAGGCAGGGCAGAAGGCCAGAGTGTGTTTGGCTGTGAAAGCGGTGTCAAGGGAAGGTGAGGACCAGCAACAGCTCTCAGCCCTTAGAGGTAGTGTGTGTCAGAAATTGCTTCGGTGTTGGCACTTTGGGAGGAGGTCTGTGCCGGTAGTGAGAGTGTGTTGGCAGTGCGGGTAGGCAAGGCAAAGGCAGATGGGCAGAGTGTGTTTGGCTGTGAAAGCGCTGTCAAGGGAAGGTGAGGACCAGCCACAGCTCTAAGCCCTTAGATGTAGCGTGCGTCAGAAATACCTTGGGTGTTGGCACTTTGGGAGGTGGTGTGTGCCGAGAGAGAGTGTGTGTTGGGAGTGCTGGTAGGCAAGGCAAAGGCAGAATTGCAGAGTGTGTTTGGCTGTGAAAGCGGTGTCAAGGGAAGGTGAGGACCAGCAACAGCTCTAAGCCCTTAGGCCTATCGTATGGGAGAAATGGCTTGGACGTTTGCACTTTGGGAGGTGGTCTGTGCCGGGAGTGAGAGTGAGATTGAGCCTGAGAATGTGTGTTGGGTGTTCTGGGATGGTAAGGCAGGGCAGAAGGCCAGAGTGTGTTTCTATGTGAAAGCGCTGTCAAGGGAAGGTGAGGACCAGCCACAGCTCTAAGCCCTTAGATGTAGCGTGCGTCAGAAATACCTTGGGTGTTGGCACTTTGGGAGGTGGTGTGTGCCGAGAGAGAGTGTGTGTTGGGAGTGCTGGTAGGCAAGGCAAGTGCAGAATGCCAGAGTGTGTTTGGCTGTGAAAGCGGTGTCAAGGGAAGGTGAGGACCAGCCACAGCTCTAAGCCCTTAGAGGTCGCGTGCGGGATAAATGGCTTGGGCGTTTTCACTTTGGGAGGTGGTCTGTGCCGGGAGTGAGAGTGACATTGCGCCTGAGAATATGTGTTGGGAGTACTGGCAGGCAAGGCAAAGGCAGAATGCCAGAGTGTGTTTGGCTGTGAAAGCGGTGTCAAGGGAAGGTGAGGACCAGCAACAGCTCTAAGCCCTTAGAAGTAGCGTGTGTCAGAAATCGCTTGGGTGTTGGGACGTTGGGAGGTAGTCTGTGCTGAGAGTGAGAGTGTGTTGGGAGTGCTGGGCGGCAAGGCAAAGGCAGATGGCCAGAGTGTGTTTGGCGGTGAAAGCGGTGTCAAGGGAAGGTGAGGACCAGCCACAGCTCTAAGCTTTTAGGCCTATCGTATGGGAGAAATGGCTTGGATGTTTGCACTTTGGTTGCTGCTCTGTGCCGGGAGTGACTTTGCGCCTGAGAATGTGTGTTGGGAGTGCTGGGAGGCAAAGCCAGGGTAGATGGCCAGAGTGTGTTTGGCTGTGAAAGCGGTGTCAAGGGAAGGTGAGGACCAGCAACAGCTCTAAGCCCTTAGATGTAGTATGTGTAAGAAATTGCTTCGGTGTTGGCACTTTGGGAGGAGGTCTGTGCCGGTAGTGAGAGTGTGTTGGGAGTGCGGGGAGGCAAGGCAAAGGCAGATGGCCAGGGTGTGTTTGGCTGTGAAAGCGCTGTCAAGGGAAGGTGAGGACCAGCAACAGCTCTAAGGCCTTAGGCCTATCGCCTGGGAGAAATGGCTTGGGTGTTGTCACTATGGGAGGTGGTCTGTGCCGGGAGTGAGAGTGAGATTGAGCCTGAGAATGTGTGTTGGGAGTGCTGGGAGGCAAAGCCAGGGTAGATGGCCAGAGTGTATTTGGCTGTGAAAGCAGTGTCAAGGGAAGGTGAGGACCAGCAACAGCTCTAAGCCCTTAGATGTAGTGTGCGTCAGAAATCGAAGGAATGTTGGCAGTTTTGGAGGTGGTGTGTGCCGAGAGTGAGAGTGTGTTGGGAATACTGGGAGGCAAAGCAAAGGCAGATGGGCAGAGTGTGTTTGGCTGTGAAAGCGGTGTCAAGGGAAGGTGAGGACCAGCAACAGCTCTCAGCCCTTAGAGGTAGCGTGCGGGATAAATGGCTTGGACGTTTGAACTTTGGGAGGTGGTCTGTGCCGGGAGTGAGAGTGAGATTGAGCCTGAGAATGTGTGTTGGGAGTGCTGGGAGGCAAAGCCAGGGCAGACGGCTAGAGTGTGTTTGTCTGTGAAAGCGATGTCAAGGGAAGGTGAGGACCAGCAACAGCTCTAAGCCCTTAGATGTAGTGTGTGTCACAAATAGCTTGGTGTTGGCACTTTGGGAGGTGGTGTGTGCCGAGAGTGAGAGTGTGTTGGGAGTGCTGGGAGGCAAGGCAAAGGCAGATGGGCAGAGTGTGTTTGGCTGTGAAAGCGGTGTCAAGGGAAGGTGAGGACCAGCAACAACTCTCAGCCCTTAGAGGTAGCGTGCGGGATAAATGGCATGGATGTTTGAACTTTGGGAGTTGGTCTGTGCCGGGAGTGAGAGTGAAATTCAGCCTGAGAATGTGTGTTGGGAGTGCTGGTAGGCAAGGCAAAGGCAGAATGCCAGAGTGTGTTTGGCTGTGAAAGCGGTGTCAAGGGAAGGTGAGGACCAGCAACAGCTCTAAGCCCTTACAGGTAGCGTGCGGGATAAATGGCTTGGACGTTTGCACTTTGGGAGGTGGTCTGTGCCGGGAGTGAGAGTGAGATTGAGCCTGAGAATGTGTGTTGGGAGTGCTGGGAGGCAAAGGCAGGGTAGATGGCCAGAGTGTGTTTGACTGTGAACGCGGTGTCAAGGGAAGGTGAGGACCAGCAACAGCTCTAAGCCCTTAGATGTAGCGTGTGTCAGACATTGCTTGGTGTTGGGACGTTGGGAGGTAGTCTGTGCCGAGAGTGAGAGTGTGTTGGGAGTGCTGGCAGGCAAGGCAAAGGCAGATGGGCAGAGTGTGTTTGGCTGTGAAAGCGGTGTCAAGGAAAGGTGAGGACCAGCAACAGCTCTCAGCCCTTAGAGGTCGCGTGCGGGATAAATGGCTTGGGCGTTTTCACTTTGGGAGGTGGTCTGTGCCCCGAGTGAGAGTGACATTGCGCCTGAGAATATGTGTTGAGAGTACTGGGAGGCAAGGCAAAGGCAGAATGCCAGAGTGTGTTTGGCTGTGAAAGCGGTGTCAAGGGAAGGTGAGGACCAGCAACAGCTCTAAGCCCTTAGATGTAGTATGTGTAAGAAATTGCTTCGGTGTTGGCACTTTGGGAGGAGGTCTGTGCCGGTAGTGAGAGTGTGTTGGGAGTGCTGGTAGGCAAGGCAAAGGCAGATGGGCAGAGTGTGTTTCGCTGTGAAAGCGGTGTCAAGGTAAGGTGAGGACCAGCCACAGCTCTAAGCCCTTAGGCCTATCGTATGGGAGAAATGGCTTGGACGTTTGCACGTTGGGAGGTGGTCTGTGCCGGGAGTGAGAGTGAGATTGAGCCTGAGAATGTGTGTTGGGAGTGCTGGGAGACAAAGCCAGGGCAGACGGCTAGAGTGTGTTTGTCTGTGAAAGCGATGTCAAGGGAAGGTGAGGACCAGCAACAGCTCTAAGCCCTTAGATGTAGTGTGTGTCAGAAATAGCTTGGGGGTTTGCACTTTGGGAGATGGTGTGTGCCGAGAGTGAGAGTGTGTTGGGAGTGGTGGGAGGCAAGGCAAAGGCAGAATGCCAGAGTGTGTTTGGCTGTGGAAGCGGTGTCAAGGGAAGGTGAGGACCAGCAACAGCTCTAAGCCCTTCGGCCTATCGCTTGGGAGAAATGGCTTGGACGTTTGCACTTTGGGAGTTGGTCTTTGCCGGGAGTGAGAGTGAGATTGAGCCTGAGAATGTGTGTTGGGAGTGCTGGGAGGCAAAGCCAGGGCAGACGGCTAGAGTGTGTTTGTCTGTGAAAGCGGTGTCAAGGGAAGGTGAGGACCAGCAACAGCTCTAAGCCCTTAGATGTAGCGTGCGTCAGAAATCGCTTGGGTGTTGGGACATTGGGAGGTGGTGTGTGCCGAGAGTGAGAGTGTGTTGGGAGTGCTGGGAGGCAAGGTAGGGGGAGATGGGCAGAGTGTGTTTGGCTGTGAAAGCGGTGTCAAGGGAAGGTGAGGACCAGCAACAACTCTCAGCCCTTAGAGGTAGCGTGCGGGATAAATGGCTTGGATGTTTGCACTTTGGGAGTTGGTCTGTGCCGGGAGTGAGAGTGAGATTGACCCTGCGAATGTGTGTTGGGAGTGCTGGTAGGCAAGGCAAAGGTAGAATTGCAGAGTGTGTTTGGCTGTGAAAGCGGTGTCAAGGGAAGGTGAGGACCAGCAACAACTCTAAGCCCTTAGGCCTATCGCATGGGAGAAATGGCTTGGGTGTTGGCACTTTGGGAGGTGGTCTGTGCCGGGAGTGAGAGTGAGATTGAGCCTGAGAATGTGTGTTGGGAGTGCTGGTAGGCAAGGTAAAGGCAGATGGCCAGAGTGTGTTTGTATGTGAAAGCGGTGTCAAGGGAAGGTGAGGACCAGCAACAACTCGCAGCCCTTAAAGGTAGCGTGCGGGATAAATGGCTTGGACGTTTGCACTTTGGGAGGTGGTCTGTGCCGGGAGTGAGAGTGAGATTGAGCCTGAGAATGTGTGTTGGGTGTTCTGGGATGGTAAGGCAGGGCAGAAGGCCAGAGTGTGTTTGGCTGTGAAAGCGGTGTCAAGGGAAGGTGAGGACCAGCAACAGCTCTCAGCCCTTAGAGGTAGTGTGTGTCAGAAATTGCTTCGGTGTTGGCACTTTGGGAGGAGGTCTGTGCCGGTAGTGAGAGTGTGTTGGCAGTGCGGGTAGGCAAGGCAAAGGCAGATGGGCAGAGTGTGTTTGGCTGTGAAAGCGCTGTCAAGGGAAGGTGAGGACCAGCCACAGCTCTAAGCCCTTAGATGTAGCGTGCGTCAGAAATACCTTGGGTGTTGGCACTTTGGGAGGTGGTGTGTGCCGAGAGAGAGTGTGTGTTGGGAGTGCTGGTAGGCAAGGCAAAGGCAGAATTGCAGAGTGTGTTTGGCTGTGAAAGCGGTGTCAAGGGAAGGTGAGGACCAGCAACAGCTCTAAGCCCTTAGGCCTATCGTATGGGAGAAATGGCTTGGACGTTTGCACTTTGGGAGGTGGTCTGTGCCGGGAGTGAGAGTGAGATTGAGCCTGAGAATGTGTGTTGGGTGTTCTGGGATGGTAAGGCAGGGCAGAAGGCCAGAGTGTGTTTCTATGTGAAAGCGCTGTCAAGGGAAGGTGAGGACCAGCCACAGCTCTAAGCCCTTAGATGTAGCGTGCGTCAGAAATACCTTGGGTGTTGGCACTTTGGGAGGTGGTGTGTGCCGAGAGAGAGTGTGTGTTGGGAGTGCTGGTAGGCAAGGCAAGTGCAGAATGCCAGAGTGTGTTTGGCTGTGAAAGCGGTGTCAAGGGAAGGTGAGGACCAGCCACAGCTCTAAGCCCTTAGAGGTCGCGTGCGGGATAAATGGCTTGGGCGTTTGCACTTTGGGAGGTGGTCTGTGCCGGGAGTGAGAGTGACATTGCGCCTGAGAATATGTGTTGGGAGTACTGGCAGGCAAGGCAAAGGCAGAATGCCAGAGTGTGTTTGGCTGTGAAAGCGGTGTCAAGGGAAGGTGAGGACCAGCAACAGCTCTAAGCCCTTAGAAGTAGCGTGCGTCAGAAATCGCTTGGGTGTTGGGACGTTGGGAGGTAGTCTGTGCTGAGAGTGAGAGTGTGTTGGGAGTGCTGGGCGGCAAGGCAAAGGCAGATGGCCAGAGTGTGTTTGGCGGTGAAAGCGGTGTCAAGGGAAGGTGAGGACCAGCCACAGCTCTAAGCTTTTAGGCCTATCGTATGGGAGAAATGGCTTGGATGTTTGCACTTTGGTTGCTGCTCTGTGCCGGGAGTGACTTTGCGCCTGAGAATGTGTGTTGGGAGTGCTGGTAGGCAAAGCCAGGGTAGATGGCCAGAGTGTGTTTGGCTGTGAAAGCGGTGTCAAGGGAAGGTGAGGACCAGCAACAGCTCTAAGCCCTTAGATGTAGTATGTGTAAGAAATTGCTTCGGTGTTGGCACTTTGGGAGGAGGTCTGTGCCGGTAGTGAGAGTGTGTTGGCAGTGCGGGGAGGCAAGGCAAAGGCAGATGGCCAGGGTGTGTTTGGCTGTGAAAGCGCTGTCAAGGGAAGGTGAGGACCAGCAACAGCTCTAAGGCCTTAGGCCTATCGCCTGGGAGAAATGGCTTGGGTGTTGTCACTATGGGAGGTGGTCTGTGCCGGGAGTGAGAGTGAGATTGAGCCTGAGAATGTGTGTTGGGAGTGCTGGGAGGCAAAGCCAGGGTAGATGGCCAGAGTGTATTTGGCTGTGAAAGCAGTGTCAAGGGAAGGTGAGGACCAGCAACAGCTCTAAGCCCTTAGATGTAGTGTGCGTCAGAAATCGCAGGAATGTTGGCAGTTTTGGAGGTGGTGTGTGCCGAGAGTGAGAGTGTGTTGGGAATACTGGGAGGCAAAGCAAAGGCAGATGGGCAGAGTGTGTTTGGCTGTGAAAGCGGTGTCAAGGGAAGGTGAGGACCAGCAACAGCTCTCAGCCCTTAGAGGTAGCGTACGGGATAAATGGCTTGGACGTTTGAACTTTGGGAGGTGGTCTGTGCCGGGAGTGAGAGTGAGATTGAGCCTGAGAATGTGTGTTGGGAGTGCTGGGAGGCAAAGCCAGGGCAGACGGCTAGAGTGTGTTTGTCTGTGAAAGCGATGTCAAGGGAAGGTGAGGACCAGCAACAGCTCTAAGCCCTTAGATGTAGTGTGTGTCACAAATAGCTTGGTGTTGGCACTTTGGGAGGTGGTGTGTGCCGAGAGTGAGAGTGTGTTGGGAGTGCTGGTAGGCAAGGCAAAGGCAGATGGGCAGAGTGTGTTTGGCTGTGAAAGCGGTGTCAAGGGAAGGTGAGGAGCAGCAACAACTCTCAGCCCTTAGAGGTAGCGTGCGGGATAAATGGCATGGATGTTTGAACTTTGGGAGGTGGTCTGTGCCGGGAGTGAGAGTGAGATTGACCGTGCGAATGTGTGTTGGCAGTGCTGGTAGGCAAGGCAAAGGCAGAATGCCAGAGTGTGTTTGGCTGTGAAAGCGGTGTCAAGGGAAGGTGAGGACCAGCAACAGCTCTAAGCCCTTACAGGTAGCGTGCGGGATAAATGGCTTGGACGTTTGCACTTTGGGAGGTGGTCTGTGCCGGGAGTGAGAGTGAGATTGACCCTGCGAATGTGTGTTGGGAGTGCTGGTAGGCAAGGCAAAGGTAGAATTGCAGAGTGTGTTTGGCTGTGAAAGCGGTGTCAAGGGAAGGTGAGGACCAGCAACAACTCTAAGCCCTTAGGCCTATCGCATGGGAGAAATGGCTTGGGTGTTGGCACTTTGGGAGGTGGTCTGTGCCGGGAGTGAGAGTGAGATTGAGCCTGAGAATGTGTGTTGGGAGTGCTGGTAGGCAAGGTAAAGGCAGATGGCCAGAGTGTGTTTGTATGTGAAAGCGGTGTCAAGGGAAGGTGAGGACCAGCAACAACTCGCAGCCCTTAAAGGTAGCGTGCGGGATAAATGGCTTGGATGTTTGCACTTTGGGAGTTGGTCTGTGCCGGGAGTGAGAGTGAGATTGAGCCTGAGAATGTGTGTTGGGAGTGCTGGTAGGCAAGGCAAAGGCAGAATTGCAGAGTGTGTTTGTATGTGAAAGCGGTGTCAAGGGAAGGTGAGGACCAGCAACAGCTCTAAGCCCTTACAGGTAGCGTGCGGGATAAATGGCTTGGACGTTTGCACTTTGGGAGGTGGTCTGTGCCGGGAGTGAGAGTGAGATTGAGCCTGAGAATGTGTGTTGGGAGTGCTGGGAGGCAAAGGCAGGGTAGATGGCCAGAGTGTGTTTGACTGTGAACGCGGTGTCAAGGGAAGGTGAGGACCAGCAACAGCTCTAAGCCCTTAGATGTAGCGTGTGTCAGACATTGCTTGGTGTTGGGACGTTGGGAGGTAGTCTGTGCCGAGAGTGAGAGTGTGTTGGGAGTGCTGGGCGGCAAGGCAAAGGCAGATGGGCAGAGTGTGTTTGGCTGTGAAAGCGGTGTCAAGGGAAGGTGAGGACCAGCAACAGCTCTCAGCCCTTAGAGGTCGCGTGCGGGATAAATGGCTTGGGCGTTTTCACTTTGGGAGGTGGTCTGTGCCCCGAGTGAGAGTGACATTGCGCCTGAGAATATGTGTTGAGAGTACTGGGAGGCAAGGCAAAGGCAGAATGCCAGAGTGTGTTTGGCTGTGAAAGCGGTGTCAAGGGAAGGTGAGGACCAGCAACAGCTCTAAGCCCTTAGATGTAGTATGTGTAAGAAATTGCTTCGGTGTTGGCACTTTGGGAGGAGGTCTGTGCCGGGAGTGAGAGTGTGTTGGGAGTGCGGGGAGGCAAGGCAAAGGCAGATGGCCAGAGTGTGTTTGTCTGTGAAAGGGGTGTCAGGGGAAGGTGAGGACCAGCCACAGCTCTAAGCCCTTAGGCCTATCGCCTGGGAGAAATGGCTTGGGTGTTGTCACTATGGGAGGTGGTCTGTGCCGGGAGTGAGAGTGAGATTGAGCCTGAGAATGTGTGTTGGGAGTGCTGGGAGGCAAAGCCAGGGTAGATGGCCAGAGTGTGTTTGTCTGTGAAAGCAGTGTCAAGGGAAGGTGGGGACCAGCCACAGCTCTAAGCCCTTAAAGGTAGCGTGTGTCAGAAATCGCTTGGGTGTTGGGACGTTGGGAGGTGGTGTGTGCCGAGAGAGAGTGTGTGTTGGGAGTGCTGGTAGGCAAGGCAAAGGCAGATGGGCAGAGTGTGTTTCGCTGTGAAAGCGGTGTCAAGGGAAGGTGAGGACCAGCAACAGCTCTAAGCCCTTAGGCCTATCGTATGGGAGAAATGGCTTGGACGTTTGCACGTTGGGAGGTGGTCTGTGCCGGGAGTGAGAGTGAGATTGAGCCTGAGAATGTGTGTTGGGAGTGCTGGGAGACAAAGCCAGGGCAGACGGCTAGAGTGTGTTTGTCTGTGAAAGCGATGTCAAGGGAAGGTGAGGACCAGCAACAGCTCTAAGCCCTTAGATGTAGTGTGTGTCAGAAATAGCTTGGGGGTTTGCACTTTGGGAGGTGGTGTGTGCCGAGAGTGAGAGTGTGTTGGGAGTGGTGGGAGGCAAGGCAAAGGCAGAATGCCAGAGTGTGTTTGGCTGTGGAAGCGGTGTCAAGGGAAGGTGAGGACCAGCCACAGCTCTCAGCCCTTAGAGGTAGCGTACGGGATAAATGGCTTGGATGTTTGAACTTTGGGAGTTGGTCTGTGCAGGGAGTGAGAGTGAGATTGACCCTGCGAATGTGTGTTGGGAGTGCTGATAGGCAGGGCAAAGGTAGAATTGCAGAGTGTGTTTGGCTGTGAAAGCGGTGTCAAGGGAAGGTGAGGACCAGCAACAGCTCTAAGCCCTTCGGCCTATCGCCTGGGAGAAATGGCTTGGACGTTTGCACTTTGGGAGTTGGTCTTTGCCGGGAGTGAGAGTGAGATTGAGCCTGAGAATGTGTGTTGGGAGGGCTGGGAGGCAAAGCCAGGGTAGATGGCCAGAGTGTGTTTGGCTGTGAAAGCGGTGTCAAGGGAAGGTGAGGACCAGCAACAGCTCTAAGCCCTTAGATGTAGTATGTGTAAGAAATTGCTTCGGTGTTGGCACTTTGGGAGGAGGTCTGTGCCGGTAGTGAGAGTGTGTTGGCAGTGCGGGGAGGCAAGGCAAAGGCAGATGGCCAGGGTGTGTTTGGCTGTGAAAGCGCTGTCAAGGGAAGGTGAGGACCAGCAACAGCTCTAAGGCCTTAGGCCTATCGCCTGGGAGAAATGGCTTGGGTGTTGTCACTATGGGAGGTGGTCTGTGCCGGGAGTGAGAGTGAGATTGAGCCTGAGAATGTGTGTTGGGAGTGCTGGGAGGCAAAGCCAGGGTAGATGGCCAGAGTGTATTTGGCTGTGAAAGCAGTGTCAAGGGAAGGTGAGGACCAGCAACAGCTCTAAGCCCTTAGATGTAGTGTGCGTCAGAAATCGCAGGAATGTTGGCAGTTTTGGAGGTGGTGTGTGCCGAGAGTGAGAGTGTGTTGGGAATACTGGTAGGCAAAGCAAAGGCAGATGGGCAGAGTGTGTTTGGCTGTGAAAGCGCTGTCAAGGGAAGGTGAGGACCAGCAACAGCTCTCAGCCCTTAGAGGTAGCGTGCGGGATAAATGGCTTGGACGTTTGAACTTTGGGAGGTGGTCTGTGCCGGGAGTGAGAGTGAGATTGAGCCTGAGAATGTGTGTTGGGAGTGCTGGGAGGCAAAGCCAGGGCAGACGGCTAGAGTGTGTTTGTCTGTGAAAGCGATGTCAAGGGAAGGTGAGGACCAGCAACAGCTCTAAGCCCTTAGATGTAGTGTGTGTCACAAATAGCTTGGTGTTGGCACTTTGGGAGGTGGTGTGTGCCGAGAGTGAGAGTGTGTTGGGAGTGCTGGGAGGCAAGGCAAAGGCAGATGGGCAGAGTGTGTTTGGCTGTGAAAGCGGTGTCAAGGGAAGGTGAGGACCAGCAACAACTCTCAGCCCTTAGAGGTAGCGTGCGGGATAAATGGCTTGGATGTTTGCACTTTGGGAGTTGGTCTGTGCCGGGAGTGAGAGTGAGATTGAGCCTGAGAATGTGTGTTGGGAGTGCTGGTAGGCAAGGCAAAGGCAGAATTGCAGAGTGTGTTTGGCTGTGAAAGCGGTGTCAAGGGAAGGTGAGGACCAGCAACAGCTCTAAGCCCTTACAGGTAGCGTGCGGGATAAATGGCTTGGACGTTTGCACTTTGGGAGGTGGTCTGTGCCGGGAGTGAGAGTGAGATTGAGCCTGAGAATGTGTGTTGGGAGTGCTGGGAGGCAAAGGCAGGGTAGATGGCCAGAGTGTGTTTGACTGTGAACGCGGTGTCAAGGGAAGGTGAGGACCAGCAACAGCTCTAAGCCCTTAGATGTAGCGTGTGTCAGACATTGCTTGGTGTTGGGACGTTGGGAGGTAGTCTGTGCCGAGAGTGAGAGTGTGTTGGGAGTGCTGGGCGGCAAGGCAAAGGCAGATGGGCAGAGTGTGTTTGGCTGTGAAAGCGGTGTCAAGGGAAGGTGAGGACCAGCAACAGCTCTCAGCCCTTAGAGGTCGCGTGCGGGATAAATGGCTTGGGCGTTTTCACTTTGGGAGGTGGTCTGTGCCCCGAGTGAGAGTGACATTGCGCCTGAGAATATGTGTTGAGAGTACTGGGAGGCAAGGCAAAGGCAGAATGCCAGAGTGTGTTTGGCTGTGAAAGCGGTGTCAAGGGAAGGTGAGGACCAGCAACAGCTCTAAGCCCTTAGATGTAGTATGTGTAAGAAATTGCTTCGGTGTTGGCACTTTGGGAGGAGGTCTGTGCCGGTAGTGAGAGTGTGTTGGGAGTGCGGGGAGGCAAGGCAAAGGCAGATGGCCAGAGTGTGTTTGTCTGTGAAAGGGGTGTCAGGGGAAGGTGAGGACCAGCCACAGCTCTAAGCCCTTAGGCCTATCGCCTGGGAGAAATGGCTTGGGTGTTGTCACTATGGGAGGTGGTCTGTGCCGGGAGTGAGAGTGAGATTGAGCCTGAGAATGTGTGTTGGGAGTGCTGGGAGGCAAAGCCAGGGTAGATGGCCAGAGTGTGTTTGTCTGTGAAAGCAGTGTCAAGGGAAGGTGGGGACCAGCCACAGCTCTAAGCCCTTAAAGGTAGCGTGTGTCAGAAATCGCTTGGGTGTTGGGACGTTAGGAGGTGGTGTGTGCCGAGAGAGAGTGTGTGTTGGGAGTGCTGGTAGGCAAGGCAAAGGCAGATGGGCAGAGTGTGTTTGGCTGTGAAAGCGGTGTCAAGGGAAGGTGAGGACCAGCAACAGCTCTAAGCCCTTAGGCCTATCGTATGGGAGAAATGGCTTGGACGTTTGCACGTTGGGAGGTGGTCTGTGCCGGGAGTGAGAGTGAGATTGAGCCTGAGAATGTGTGTTGGGAGTGCTGGGAGACAAAGCCAGGGCAGACGGCTAGAGTGTGTTTGTCTGTGAAAGCGATGTCAAGGGAAGGTGAGGACCAGCAACAGCTCTAAGCCCTTAGATGTAGTGTGTGTCAGAAATAGCTTGGGGGTTTGCACTTTGGGAGGTGCTGTGTGCCGAGAGTGAGAGTGTGTTGGGAGTGGTGGGAGGCAAGGCAAAGGCAGAATGCCAGAGTGTGTTTGGCTGTGGAAGCGGTGTCAAGGGAAGGTGAGGACCAGCCACAGCTCTCAGCCCTTAGAGGTAGCGTACGGGATAAATGGCTTGGATGTTTGAACTTTGGGAGTTGGTCTGTGCAGGGAGTGAGAGTGAGATTGACCCTGCGAATGTGTGTTGGGAGTGCTGATAGGCAGGGCAAAGGTAGAATTGCAGAGTGTGTTTGGCTGTGAAAGCGGTGTCAAGGGAAGGTGAGGACCAGCAACAGCTCTAAGCCCTTCGGCCTATCGCCTGGGAGAAATGGCTTGGACGTTTGCACTTTGGGAGTTGGTCTTTGCCGGGAGTGAGAGTGAGATTGAGCCTGAGAATGTGTGTTGGGAGTGCTGGGAGGCAAAGCCAGGGCAGACGGCTAGAGTGTGTTTGTCTGTGAAAGCGGTGTCAAGGGAAGGTGAGGACCAGCAACAGCTCTAAGCCCTTAGATGTAGCGTGCGTCAGAAATCGCTTGGGTGTTGGGACATTGGGAGGTGGTGTGTGCCGAGAGTGAGAGTGTGTTGGGAGTGCTGGGAGGCAAGGTAGGGGGAGATGGGCAGAGTGTGTTTGGCTGTGAAAGCGGTGTCAAGGGAAGGTGAGGACCAGCAACAACTCTCAGCCCTTAGAGGTAGCGTGCGGGATAAATGGCTTGGATGTTTGCACTTTGGGAGTTGGTCTGTGCCGGGAGTGAGAGTGAGATTGACCCTGCGAATGTGTGTTGGGAGTGCTGGTAGGCAAGGCAAAGGTAGAATTGCAGAGTGTGTTTGGCTGTGAAAGCGGTGTCAAGGGAAGGTGAGGACCAGCAACAACTCTAAGCCCTTAGGCCTATCGCATGGGAGAAATGGCTTGGGTGTTGGCACTTTGGGAGGTGGTCTGTGCCGGGAGTGAGAGTGAGATTGAGCCTGAGAATGTGTGTTGGGAGTGCTGGTAGGCAAGGTAAAGGCAGATGGCCAGAGTGTGTTTGTATGTGAAAGCGGTGTCAAGGGAAGGTGAGGACCAGCAACAACTCGCAGCCCTTAAAGGTAGCGTGCGGGATAAATGGCTTGGACGTTTGCACTTTGGGAGGTGGTCTGTGCCGGGAGTGAGAGTGAGATTGAGCCTGAGAATGTGTGTTGGGAGTGCTGGGAGGCAAAGCCAGGGCAGACGGCTAGAGTGTGTTTGGCTGTGAAAGCGGTGTCAAGGGAAGGTGAGGACCAGCAACAGCTCTCAGCCCTTAGAGGTAGTGTGTGTCAGAAATTGCTTCGGTGTTGGCACTTTGGGAGGAGGTCTGTGCCGGTAGTGAGAGTGTGTTGGCAGTGCGGGTAGGCAAGGCAAAGGCAGATGGGCAGAGTGTGTTTGGCTGTGAAAGCGCTGTCAAGGGAAGGTGAGGACCAGCCACAGCTCTAAGCCCTTAGATGTAGCGTGCGTCAGAAATACCTTGGGTGTTGGCACTTTGGGAGGTGGTGTGTGCCGAGAGAGAGTGTGTGTTGGGAGTGCTGGTAGGCAAGGCAAGTGCAGAATGCCAGAGTGTGTTTGGCTGTGAAAGCGGTGTCAAGGGAAGGTGAGGACCAGCCACAGCTCTAAGCCCTTAGAGGTCGCGTGCGGGATAAATGGCTTGGGCGTTTGCACTTTGGGAGGTGGTCTGTGCCCGGAGTGAGAGTGACATTGCGCCTGAGAATATGTGTTGGGAGTACTGGGAGGCAAGGCAAAGGCAGAATGCCAGAGTGTGTTTGGCTGTGAAAGCGGTGTCAAGGGAAGGTGAGGACCAGCAACAGCTCTAAGCCCTTAGAAGTAGCGTGCGTCAGAAATCGCTTGGGTGTTGGGACGTTGGGAGGTAGTCTGTGCTGAGAGTGAGAGTGTGTTGGGAGTGCTGGGCGGCAAGGCAAAGGCAGATGGCCAGAGTGTGTTTGGCGGTGAAAGCGGTGTCAAGGGAAGGTGAGGACCAGCCACAGCTCTAAGCTTTTAGGCCTATCGTATGGGAGAAATGGCTTGGATGTTTGCACTTTGGTTGCTGCTCTGTGCCGGGAGTGACTTTGCGCCTGAGAATGTGTGTTGGGAGTGCTGGTAGGCAAAGCCAGGGTAGATGGCCAGAGTGTGTTTGGCTGTGAAAGCGGTGTCAAGGGAAGGTGAGGACCAGCAACAGCTCTAAGCCCTTAGATGTAGTATGTGTAAGAAATTGCTTCGGTGTTGGCACTTTGGGAGGAGGTCTGTGCCGGTAGTGAGAGTGTGTTGGGAGTGCGGGGAGGCAAGGCAAAGGCAGATGGCCAGGGTGTGTTTGGCTGTGAAAGCGCTGTCAAGGGAAGGTGAGGACCAGCAACAGCTCTAAGGCCTTAGGCCTATCGCCTGGGAGAAATGGCTTGGGTGTTGTCACTATGGGAGGTGGTCTGTGCCGGGAGTGAGAGTGAGATTGAGCCTGAGAATGTGTGTTGGGAGTGCTGGGAGGCAAAGCCAGGGTAGATGGCCAGAGTGTATTTGGCTGTGAAAGCAGTGTCAAGGGAAGGTGAGGACCAGCAACAGCTCTAAGCCCTTAGATGTAGTGTGCGTCAGAAATCGCAGGAATGTTGGCAGTTTTGGAGGTGGTGTGTGCCGAGAGTGAGAGTGTGTTGGGAATACTGGGAGGCAAAGCAAAGGCAGATGGGCAGAGTGTGTTTGGCTGTGAAAGCGGTGTCAAGGGAAGGTGAGGACCAGCAACAGCTCTAAGCCCTTAGATGTAGCGTGCGGGATAGATGGCTTGGACGTTTGAACTTTGGGAGGTGGTCTGTGCCGGGAGTGAGAGTGAGATTGAGCCTGAGAATGTGTGTTGGGAGTGCTGGGAGGCAAAGCCAGGGCAGACGGCTAGAGTGTGTTTGTCTGTGAAAGCGATGTCAAGGGAAGGTGAGGACCAGCAACAGCTCTAAGCCCTTAGATGTAGTGTGTGTCACAAATAGCTTGGTGTTGGCACTTTGGGAGGTGGTCTGTGCCGAGAGTGAGAGTGTGTTGGGAGTGCTGGTAGGCAAGGCAAAGGCAGATGGGCAGAGTGTGTTTGGCTGTGAAAGCGGTGTCAAGGGAAGGTGAGGAGCAGCAACAACTCTCAGCCCTTAGAGGTAGCGTGCGGGATAAATGGCATGGATGTTTGAACTTTGGGAGGTGGTCTGTGCCGGGAGTGAGAGTGAGATTGACCGTGCGAATGTGTGTTGGCAGTGCTGGTAGGCAAGGCAAAGGCAGAATGCCAGAGTGTGTTTGGCTGTGAAAGCGGTGTCAAGGGAAGGTGAGGACCAGCAACAGCTCTAAGCCCTTCGGCCTATCGCATGGGAGAAATGGCTTGGGTTTTGGCACTTTGGGAGGTGGTCTGTGCCGGGAGTGAGAGTGAGATTGAGCCTGAGAATGTGTGTTGGGAGTGCTGGTAGGCAAGGTAAAGGCAGATGGCCAGAGTGTGTTTGTATGTGAAAGCGGTGTCAAGGGAAGGTGAGGACCAGCAACAACTCGCAGCCCTTAAAGGTAGCGTGCGGGATAAATGGCTTGGACGTTTGCACTTTGGGAGGTGGTCTGTGCCGGGAGTGAGAGTGAGATTGAGCCTGAGAATGTGTGTTGGGAGTGCTGGGAGACAAAGCCAGGGCAGACGGCTAGAGTGTGTTTGGCTGTGAAAGCGGTGTCAAGGGAAGGTGAGGACCAGCAACAGCTCTCAGCCCTTAGAGGTAGTGTGTGTCAGAAATTGCTTCGGTGTTGGCACTTTGGGAGGAGGTCTGTGCCGGTAGTGAGAGTGTGTTGGCAGTGCGGGTAGGCAAGGCAAAGGCAGATGGGCAGAGTGTGTTTGGCTGTGAAAGCGCTGTCAAGGGAAGGTGAGGACCAGCCACAGCTCTAAGCCCTTAGATGTAGCGTGCGTCAGAAATACCTTGGGTGTTGGCACTTTGGGAGGTGGTGTGTGCCGAGAGAGAGTGTGTGTTGGGAGTGCTGGTAGGCAAGGCAAAGGCAGAATTGCAGAGTGTGTTTGGCTGTGAAAGCGGTGTCAAGGGAAGGTGAGGACCAGCAACAGCTCTAAGCCCTTAGGCCTATCGTATGGGAGAAATGGCTTGGACGTTTGCACTTTGGGAGGTGGTCTGTGCCGGGAGTGAGAGTGAGATTGAGCCTGAGAATGTGTGTTGGGTGTTCTGGGATGGTAAGGCAGGGCAGAAGGCCAGAGTGTGTTTCTATGTGAAAGCGGTGTTAAGGGAAGGTGAGGACCAGCCACAGCTTTAAGCCCTTAGATGTAGCGTGCGTCAGAAATACCTTGGGTGTTGGCACTTTGGGAGGTGGTGTGTGCCGAGAGAGAGTGTGTGTTGGGAGTGCTGGTAGGCAAGGCAAGTGCAGAATGCCAGAGTGTGTTTGGCTGTGAAAGCGGTGTCAAGGGAAGGTGAGGACCAGCCACAGCTCTAAGCCCTTAGAGGTCGCGTGCGGGATAAATGGCTTGGGCGTTTGCACTTTGGGAGGTGGTCTGTGCCCGGAGTGAGAGTGACATTGCGCCTGAGAATATGTGTTGGGAGTACTGGGAGGCAAGGCAAAGGCAGAATGCCAGAGTGTGTTTGGCTGTGAAAGCGGTGTCAAGGGAAGGTGAGGACCAGCAACAGCTCTAAGCCCTTAGAAGTAGCGTGCGTCAGAAATCGCTTGGGTGTTGGGACGTTGGGAGGTAGTCTGTGCTGAGAGTGAGAGTGTGTTGGGAGTGCTGGGCGGCAAGGCAAAGGCAGATGGCCAGAGTGTGTTTGGCGGTGAAAGCGGTGTCAAGGGAAGGTGAGGACCAGCCACAGCTCTAAGCTTTTAGGCCTATCGTATGGGAGAAATGGCTTGGATGTTTGCACTTTGGTTGCTGCTCTGTGCCGGGAGTGACTTTGCGCCTGAGAATGTGTGTTGGGAGTGCTGGTAGGCAAAGCCAGGGTAGATGGCCAGAGTGTGTTTGGCTGTGAAAGCGGTGTCAAGGGAAGGTGAGGACCAGCAACAGCTCTAAGCCCTTAGATGTAGTATGTGTAAGAAATTGCTTCGGTGTTGGCACTTTGGGAGGAGGTCTGTGCCGGTAGTGAGAGTGTGTTGGCAGTGCGGGGAGGCAAGGCAAAGGCAGATGGCCAGGGTGTGTTTGGCTGTGAAAGCGCTGTCAAGGGAAGGTGAGGACCAGCAACAGCTCTAAGGCCTTAGGCCTATCGCCTGGGAGAAATGGCTTGGGTGTTGTCACTATGGGAGGTGGTCTGTGCCGGGAGTGAGAGTGAGATTGAGCCTGAGAATGTGTGTTGGGAGTGCTGGGAGGCAAAGCCAGGGTAGATGGCCAGAGTGTATTTGGCTGTGAAAGCAGTGTCAAGGGAAGGTGAGGACCAGCAACAGCTCTAAGCCCTTAGATGTAGTGTGCGTCAGAAATCGAAGGAATGTTGGCAGTTTTGGAGGTGGTGTGTGCCGAGAGTGAGAGTGTGTTGGGAATACTGGGAGCCAAAGCAAAGGCAGATGGGCAGAGTGTGTTTGGCTGTGAAAGCGGTGTCAAGGGAAGGTGAGGACCAGCAACAGCTCTCAGCCCTTAGAGGTAGCGTGCGGGATAAATGGCTTGGACGTTTGAACTTTGGGAGGTGGTCTGTGCCGGGAGTGAGAGTGAGATTGAGCCTGAGAATGTGTGTTGGGAGTGCTGGGAGGCAAAGCCAGGGCAGACGGCTAGAGTGTGTTTGTCTGTGAAAGCGATGTCAAGGGAAGGTGAGGACCAGCAACAGCTCTAAGCCCTTAGATGTAGTGTGTGTCACAAATAGCTTGGTGTTGGCACTTTGGGAGGTGGTGTGTGCCGAGAGTGAGAGTGTGTTGGGAGTGCTGGTAGGCAAGGCAAAGGCAGATGGGCAGAGTGTGTTTGGCTGTGAAAGCGGTGTCAAGGGAAGGTGAGGAGCAGCAACAACTCTCAGCCCTTAGAGGTAGCGTGCGGGATAAATGGCATGGATGTTTGAACTTTGGGAGGTGGTCTGTGCCGGGAGTGAGAGTGAGATTGACCGTGCGAATGTGTGTTGGCAGTGCTGGTAGGCAAGGCAAAGGCAGAATTGCAGAGTGTGTTTGGCTGTGAAAGCGGTGTCAAGGGAAGGTGAGGACCAGCAACAGCTCTAAGCCCTTACAGGTAGCGTGCGGGATAAATGGCTTGGACGTTTGCACTTTGGGAGGTGGTCTGTGCCGGGAGTGAGAGTGAGATTGACCCTGCGAATGTTTGTTGGGAGTGCTGGTAGGCAAGGCAAAGGTAGAATTGCAGAGTGTGTTTGGCTGTGAAAGCGGTGTCAAGGGAAGGTGAGGACCAGCAACAACTCTAAGCCCTTAGGCCTATCGCATGGGAGAAATGGCTTGGGTGTTGGCACTTTGGGAGGTGGTCTGTGCCGGGAGTGAGAGTGAGATTGAGCCTGAGAATGTGTGTTGGGAGTGCTGGTAGGCAAGGTAAAGGCAGATGGCCAGAGTGTGTTTGTATGTGAAAGCGGTGTCAAGGGAAGGTGAGGACCAGCAACAACTCGCAGCCCTTAAAGGTAGCGTGCGGGATAAATGGCTTGGACGTTTGCACTTTGGGAGGTGGTCTGTGCCGGGAGTGAGAGTGAGATTGAGCCTGAGAATGTGTGTTGGGAGTGCTGGGAGGCAAAGCCAGGGCAGACGGCTAGAGTGTGTTTGTCTGTGAAAGCGATGTCAAGGGAAGGTGAGGACCAGCAACAGCTCTAAGCCCTTAGATGTAGTGTGTGTCACAAATAGCTTGGTGTTGGCACTTTGGGAGGTGGTCTGTGCCGAGAGTGAGAGTGTGTTGGGAGTGCTGGTAGGCAAGGCAAAGGCAGATGGGCAGAGTGTGTTTGGCTGTGAAAGCGGTGTCAAGGGAAGGTGAGGAGCAGCAACAACTCTCAGCCCTTAGAGGTAGCGTGCGGGATAAATGGCATGGATGTTTGAACTTTGGGAGGTGGTCTGTGCCGGGAGTGAGAGTGAGATTGACCGTGCGAATGTGTGTTGGCAGTGCTGGTAGGCAAGGCAAAGGCAGAATGCCAGAGTGTGTTTGGCTGTGAAAGCGGTGTCAAGGGAAGGTGAGGACCAGCAACAGCTCTAAGCCCTTCGGCCTATCGCATGGGAGAAATGGCTTGGGTTTTGGCACTTTGGGAGGTGGTCTGTGCCGGGAGTGAGAGTGAGATTGAGCCTGAGAATGTGTGTTGGGAGTGCTGGTAGGCAAGGTAAAGGCAGATGGCCAGAGTGTGTTTGTATGTGAAAGCGGTGTCAAGGGAAGGTGAGGACCAGCAACAACTCGCAGCCCTTAAAGGTAGCGTGCGGGATAAATGGCTTGGACGTTTGCACTTTGGGAGGTGGTCTGTGCCGGGAGTGAGAGTGAGATTGAGCCTGAGAATGTGTGTTGGGAGTGCTGGGAGACAAAGCCAGGGCAGACGGCTAGAGTGTGTTTGGCTGTGAAAGCGGTGTCAAGGGAAGGTGAGGACCAGCAACAGCTCTCAGCCCTTAGAGGTAGTGTGTGTCAGAAATTGCTTCGGTGTTGGCACTTTGGGAGGAGGTCTGTGCCGGTAGTGAGAGTGTGTTGGCAGTGCGGGTAGGCAAGGCAAAGGCAGATGGGCAGAGTGTGTTTGGCTGTGAAAGCGCTGTCAAGGGAAGGTGAGGACCAGCCACAGCTCTAAGCCCTTAGATGTAGCGTGCGTCAGAAATACCTTGGGTGTTGGCACTTTGGGAGGTGGTGTGTGCCGAGAGAGAGTGTGTGTTGGGAGTGCTGGTAGGCAAGGCAAAGGCAGAATTGCAGAGTGTGTTTGGCTGTGAAAGCGGTGTCAAGGGAAGGTGAGGACCAGCAACAGCTCTAAGCCCTTAGGCCTATCGTATGGGAGAAATGGCTTGGACGTTTGCACTTTGGGAGGTGGTCTGTGCCGGGAGTGAGAGTGAGATTGAGCCTGAGAATGTGTGTTGGGTGTTCTGGGATGGTAAGGCAGGGCAGAAGGCCAGAGTGTGTTTCTATGTGAAAGCGGTGTTAAGGGAAGGTGAGGACCAGCCACAGCTTTAAGCCCTTAGATGTAGCGTGCGTCAGAAATACCTTGGGTGTTGGCACTTTGGGAGGTGGTGTGTGCCGAGAGAGAGTGTGTGTTGGGAGTGCTGGTAGGCAAGGCAAGTGCAGAATGCCAGAGTGTGTTTGGCTGTGAAAGCGGTGTCAAGGGAAGGTGAGGACCAGCCACAGCTCTAAGCCCTTAGAGGTCGCGTGCGGGATAAATGGCTTGGGCGTTTGCACTTTGGGAGGTGGTCTGTGCCCGGAGTGAGAGTGACATTGCGCCTGAGAATATGTGTTGGGAGTACTGGGAGGCAAGGCAAAGGCAGAATGCCAGAGTGTGTTTGGCTGTGAAAGCGGTGTCAAGGGAAGGTGAGGACCAGCAACAGCTCTAAGCCCTTAGAAGTAGCGTGCGTCAGAAATCGCTTGGGTGTTGGGACGTTGGGAGGTAGTCTGTGCTGAGAGTGAGAGTGTGTTGGGAGTGCTGGGCGGCAAGGCAAAGGCAGATGGCCAGAGTGTGTTTGGCGGTGAAAGCGGTGTCAAGGGAAGGTGAGGACCAGCCACAGCTCTAAGCTTTTAGGCCTATCGTATGGGAGAAATGGCTTGGATGTTTGCACTTTGGTTGCTGCTCTGTGCCGGGAGTGACTTTGCGCCTGAGAATGTGTGTTGGGAGTGCTGGTAGGCAAAGCCAGGGTAGATGGCCAGAGTGTGTTTGGCTGTGAAAGCGGTGTCAAGGGAAGGTGAGGACCAGCAACAGCTCTAAGCCCTTAGATGTAGTATGTGTAAGAAATTGCTTCGGTGTTGGCACTTTGGGAGGAGGTCTGTGCCGGTAGTGAGAGTGTGTTGGCAGTGCGGGGAGGCAAGGCAAAGGCAGATGGCCAGGGTGTGTTTGGCTGTGAAAGCGCTGTCAAGGGAAGGTGAGGACCAGCAACAGCTCTAAGGCCTTAGGCCTATCGCCTGGGAGAAATGGCTTGGGTGTTGTCACTATGGGAGGTGGTCTGTGCCGGGAGTGAGAGTGAGATTGAGCCTGAGAATGTGTGTTGGGAGTGCTGGGAGGCAAAGCCAGGGTAGATGGCCAGAGTGTATTTGGCTGTGAAAGCAGTGTCAAGGGAAGGTGAGGACCAGCAACAGCTCTAAGCCCTTAGATGTAGTGTGCGTCAGAAATCGAAGGAATGTTGGCAGTTTTGGAGGTGGTGTGTGCCGAGAGTGAGAGTGTGTTGGGAATACTGGGAGCCAAAGCAAAGGCAGATGGGCAGAGTGTGTTTGGCTGTGAAAGCGGTGTCAAGGGAAGGTGAGGACCAGCAACAGCTCTCAGCCCTTAGAGGTAGCGTGCGGGATAAATGGCTTGGACGTTTGAACTTTGGGAGGTGGTCTGTGCCGGGAGTGAGAGTGAGATTGAGCCTGAGAATGTGTGTTGGGAGTGCTGGGAGGCAAAGCCAGGGCAGACGGCTAGAGTGTTTGTCTGTGAAAGCGATGTCAAGGGAAGGTGAGGACCAGCAACAGCTCTAAGCCCTTAGATGTAGTGTGTGTCACAAATAGCTTGGTGTTGGCACTTTGGGAGGTGGTGTGTGCCGAGAGTGAGAGTGTGTTGGGAGTGCTGGTAGGCAAGGCAAAGGCAGATGGGCAGAGTGTGTTTGGCTGTGAAAGCGGTGTCAAGGGAAGGTGAGGAGCAGCAACAACTCTCAGCCCTTAGAGGTAGCGTGCGGGATAAATGGCATGGATGTTTGAACTTTGGGAGGTGGTCTGTGCCGGGAGTGAGAGTGAGATTGACCGTGCGAATGTGTGTTGGCAGTGCTGGTAGGCAAGGCAAAGGCAGAATTGCAGAGTGTGTTTGGCTGTGAAAGCGGTGTCAAGGGAAGGTGAGGACCAGCAACAGCTCTAAGCCCTTACAGGTAGCGTGCGGGATAAATGGCTTGGACGTTTGCACTTTGGGAGGTGGTCTGTGCCGGGAGTGAGAGTGAGATTGACCCTGCGAATGTTTGTTGGGAGTGCTGGTAGGCAAGGCAAAGGTAGAATTGCAGAGTGTGTTTGGCTGTGAAAGCGGTGTCAAGGGAAGGTGAGGACCAGCAACAACTCTAAGCCCTTAGGCCTATCGCATGGGAGAAATGGCTTGGGTGTTGGCACTTTGGGAGGTGGTCTGTGCCGGGAGTGAGAGTGAGATTGAGCCTGAGAATGTGTGTTGGGAGTGCTGGTAGGCAAGGTAAAGGCAGATGGCCAGAGTGTGTTTGTATGTGAAAGCGGTGTCAAGGGAAGGTGAGGACCAGCAACAACTCGCAGCCCTTAAAGGTAGCGTGCGGGATAAATGGCTTGGACGTTTGCACTTTGGGAGGTGGTCTGTGCCGGGAGTGAGAGTGAGATTGAGCCTGAGAATGTGTGTTGGGAGTGCTGGGAGGCAAAGCCAGGGCAGACGGCTAGAGTGTGTTTGGCTGTGAAAGCGGTGTCAAGGGAAGGTGAGGACCAGCAACAGCTCTCAGCCCTTAGAGGTAGTGTGTGTCAGAAATTGCTTCGGTGTTGGCACTTTGGGAGGAGGTCTGTGCCGGTAGTGAGAGTGTGTTGGCAGTGCGGGTAGGCAAGGCAAAGGCAGATGGGCAGAGTGTGTTTGGCTGTGAAAGCGCTGTCAAGGGAAGGTGAGGACCAGCCACAGCTCTAAGCCCTTAGATGTAGCGTGCGTCAGAAATACCTTGGGTGTTGGCACTTTGGGAGGTGGTGTGTGCCGAGAGAGAGTGTGTGTTGGGAGTGCTGGTAGGCAAGGCAAAGGCAGAATTGCAGAGTGTGTTTGGCTGTGAAAGCGGTGTCAAGGGAAGGTGAGGACCAGCAACAGCTCTAAGCCCTTAGGCCTATCGTATGGGAGAAATGGCTTGGACGTTTGCACTTTGGGAGGTGGTCTGTGCCGGGAGTGAGAGTGAGATTGAGCCTGAGAATGTGTGTTGGGTGTTCTGGGATGGTAAGGCAGGGCAGAAGGCCAGAGTGTGTTTCTATGTGAAAGCGGTGTTAAGGGAAGGTGAGGACCAGCAACAGCTTTAAGCCCTTAGATGTAGCGTGCGTCAGAAATACCTTGGGTGTTGGCACTTTGGGAGGTGGTGTGTGCCGAGAGAGAGTGTGTGTTGGGAGTGCTGGTAGGCAAGGCAAGTGCAGAATGCCAGAGTGTGTTTGGCTGTGAAAGCGGTGTCAAGGGAAGGTGAGGACCAGCCACAGCTCTAAGCCCTTAGAGGTCGCGTGCGGGATAAATGGCTTGGGCTTTTGCACTTTGGGAGGTGGTCTGTGCCCGGAGTGAGAGTGACATTGCGCCTGAGAATATGTGTTGGGAGTACTGGGAGGCAAGGCAAAGGCAGAATGCCAGAGTGTGTTTGGCTGTGAAAGCGGTGTCAAGGGAAGGTGAGGACCAGCAACAGCTCTAAGCCCTTAGAAGTAGCGTGCGTCAGAAATCGCTTGGGTGTTGGGACGTTGGGAGGTAGTCTGTGCTGAGAGTGAGAGTGTGTTGGGAGTGCTGGGCGGCAAGGCAAAGGCAGATGGCCAGAGTGTGTTTGGCGGTGAAAGCGGTGTCAAGGGAAGGTGAGGACCAGCCACAGCTCTAAGCTTTTAGGCCTATCGTATGGGAGAAATGGCTTGGATGTTTGCACTTTGGTTGCTGCTCTGTGCCGGGAGTGACTTTGCGCCTGAGAATGTGTGTTGGGAGTGCTGGTAGGCAAAGCCAGGGTAGATGGCCAGAGTGTGTTTGGCTGTGAAAGCGGTGTCAAGGGAAGGTGAGGACCAGCAACAGCTCTAAGCCCTTAGATGTAGTATGTGTAAGAAATTGCTTCGGTGTTGGCACTTTGGGAGGAGGTCTGTGCCGGTAGTGAGAGTGTGTTGGGAGTGCGGGGAGGCAAGGCAAAGGCAGATGGCCAGGGTGTGTTTGGCTGTGAAAGCGCTGTCAAGGGAAGGTGAGGACCAGCAACAGCTCTAAGGCCTTAGGCCTATCGCCTGGGAGAAATGGCTTGGGTGTTTTCACTATGGGAGGTGGTCTGTGCCGGGAGTGAGAGTGAGATTGAGCCTGAGAATGTGTGTTGGGAGTGCTGGGAGGCAAAGCCAGGGTAGATGGCCAGAGTGTATTTGGCTGTGAAAGCAGTGTCAAGGGAAGGTGAGGACCAGCAACAGCTCTAAGCCCTTAGATGTAGTGTGCGTCAGAAATCGCAGGAATGTTGGCAGTTTTGGAGGTGGTGTGTGCCGAGAGTGAGAGTGTGTTGGGAATACTGGTAGGCAAAGCAAAGGCAGATGGGCAGAGTGTGTTTGGCTGTGAAAGCGGTGTCAAGGGAAGGTGAGGACCAGCAACAGCTCTCAGCCCTTAGAGGTAGCGTGCGGGATAGATAGCTTGGACGTTTGAACTTTGGGAGGTGGTCTGTGCCGGGAGTGAGAGTGAGATTGAGCCTGAGAATGTGTGTTGGGAGTGCTGGGAGGCAAAGCCAGGGCAGACGGCTAGAGTGTGTTTGTCTGTGAAAGCGATGTCAAGGGAAGGTGAGGACCAGCAACAGCTCTAAGCCCTTAGATGTAGCGTGCGTCAGAAATCGCTTGGGTGTTGGGACATTGGGAGGTGGTGTGTGCCGAGAGTGAGAGTGTGTTGGGAGTGCTGGGAGGCAAGGTAGGGGGAGATGGGCAGAGTGTGTTTGGCTGTGAAAGCGGTGTCAAGGGAAGGTGAGGACCAGCAACAACTCTCAGCCCTTAGAGGTAGCGTGCGGGATAAATGGCTTGGATGTTTGCACTTTGGGAGTTGGTCTGTGCCGGGAGTGAGAGTGAGATTGACCCTGCGAATGTGTGTTGGGAGTGCTGGGAGGCAAGGCAAAGGTAGAATTGCAGAGTGTGTTTGGCTGTGAAAGCGGTGTCAAGGGAAGGTGAGGACCAGCAACAACTCTAATCCCTTAGGCCTATCGCATGGGAGAAATGGCTTGGACGTTTGCACTTTGGGAGGTGGTCTGTGCCGGGAGTGAGAGTGAGATTGACCGTGCGAATGTGTGTTGGCAGTGCTGGTAGGCAAGGCAAAGGCAGATGGGCAGCGTGTGTTTGGCTGTGAAAGCGGTGTCAAGGGAAGGTGAGGACCAGCAACAACTCGCAGCCCTTAAAGGTAGCGTGCGGGATAAATGGCTTGGACGTTTGCACTTTGGGAGGTGGTCTGTGCCGGGAGTGAGAGTGAGATTGAGCCTGAGAATGTGTGTTGGGAGTGCTGGGAGACAAAGCCAGGGCAGACGGCTAGAGTGTGTTTGGCTGTGAAAGCGGTGTCAAGGGAAGGTGAGGACCAGCAACAGCTCTCAGCCCTTAGAGGTAGTGTGTGTCAGAAATTGCTTCGGTGTTGGCACTTTGGGAGGAGGTCTGTGCCGGTAGTGAGAGTGTGTTGGCAGTGCGGGTAGGCAAGGCAAAGGCAGATGGGCAGAGTGTGTTTGGCTGTGAAAGCGCTGTCAAGGGAAGGTGAGGACC
Organism: Pelecanus crispus; assembly: GCF_030463565.1. Taxonomy (NCBI): domain Eukaryota; kingdom Metazoa; phylum Chordata; class Aves; order Pelecaniformes; family Pelecanidae; genus Pelecanus; species Pelecanus crispus. The sequence continues at coordinate 918,912 of NC_134658.1, read as the reverse complement.
AGCCACAGCTCTAAGCCCTTAGATGTAGCGTGCGTCAGAAATACCTTGGGTGTTGGCACTTTGGGAGGTGGTGTGTGCCGAGAGAGAGTGTGTGTTGGGAGTGCTGGTAGGCAAGGCAAAGGCAGAATTGCAGAGTGTGTTTGGCTGTGAAAGCGGTGTCAAGGGAAGGTGAGGACCAGCAACAGCTCTAAGCCCTTAGGCCTATCGTATGGGAGAAATGGCTTGGACGTTTGCACTTTGGGAGGTGGTCTGTGCCGGGAGTGAGAGTGAGATTGAGCCTGAGAATGTGTGTTGGGTGTTCTGGGATGGTAAGGCAGGGCAGAAGGCCAGAGTGTGTTTCTATGTGAAAGCGGTGTTAAGGGAAGGTGAGGACCAGCCACAGCTTTAAGCCCTTAGATGTAGCGTGCGTCAGAAATACCTTGGGTGTTGGCACTTTGGGAGGTGGTGTGTGCCGAGAGAGAGTGTGTGTTGGGAGTGCTGGTAGGCAAGGCAAGTGCAGAATGCCAGAGTGTGTTTGGCTGTGAAAGCGGTGTCAAGGGAAGGTGAGGACCAGCCACAGCTCTAAGCCCTTAGAGGTCGCGTGCGGGATAAATGGCTTGGGCGTTTGCACTTTGGGAGGTGGTCTGTGCCCGGAGTGAGAGTGACATTGCGCCTGAGAATATGTGTTGGGAGTACTGGGAGGCAAGGCAAAGGCAGAATGCCAGAGTGTGTTTGGCTGTGAAAGCGGTGTCAAGGGAAGGTGAGGACCAGCAACAGCTCTAAGCCCTTAGAAGTAGCGTGCGTCAGAAATCGCTTGGGTGTTGGGACGTTGGGAGGTAGTCTGTGCTGAGAGTGAGAGTGTGTTGGGAGTGCTGGGCGGCAAGGCAAAGGCAGATGGCCAGAGTGTGTTTGGCGGTGAAAGCGGTGTCAAGGGAAGGTGAGGACCAGCCACAGCTCTAAGCTTTTAGGCCTATCGTATGGGAGAAATGGCTTGGATGTTTGCACTTTGGTTGCTGCTCTGTGCCGGGAGTGACTTTGCGCCTGAGAATGTGTGTTGGGAGTGCTGGTAGGCAAAGCCAGGGTAGATGGCCAGAGTGTGTTTGGCTGTGAAAGCGGTGTCAAGGGAAGGTGAGGACCAGCAACAGCTCTAAGCCCTTAGATGTAGTATGTGTAAGAAATTGCTTCGGTGTTGGCACTTTGGGAGGAGGTCTGTGCCGGTAGTGAGAGTGTGTTGGGAGTGCGGGGAGGCAAGGCAAAGGCAGATGGCCAGGGTGTGTTTGGCTGTGAAAGCGCTGTCAAGGGAAGGTGAGGACCAGCAACAGCTCTAAGGCCTTAGGCCTATCGCCTGGGAGAAATGGCTTGGGTGTTGTCACTATGGGAGGTGGTCTGTGCCGGGAGTGAGAGTGAGATTGAGCCTGAGAATGTGTGTTGGGAGTGCTGGGAGGCAAAGCCAGGGTAGATGGCCAGAGTGTATTTGGCTGTGAAAGCAGTGTCAAGGGAAGGTGAGGACCAGCAACAGCTCTAAGCCCTTAGATGTAGTGTGCGTCAGAAATCGCAGGAATGTTGGCAGTTTTGGAGGTGGTGTGTGCCGAGAGTGAGAGTGTGTTGGGAATACTGGGAGCCAAAGCAAAGGCAGATGGGCAGAGTGTGTTTGGCTGTGAAAGCGGTGTCAAGGGAAGGTGAGGACCAGCAACAGCTCTCAGCCCTTAGAGGTAGCGTGCGGGATAAATGGCTTGGACGTTTGAACTTTGGGAGGTGGTCTGTGCCGGGAGTGAGAGTGAGATTGAGCCTGAGAATGTGTGTTGGGAGTGCTGGGAGGCAAAGCCAGGGCAGACGGCTAGAGTGTGTTTGTCTGTGAAAGCGATGTCAAGGGAAGGTGAGGACCAGCAACAGCTCTAAGCCCTTAGATGTAGTGTGTGTCACAAATAGCTTGGTGTTGGCACTTTGGGAGGTGGTGTGTGCCGAGAGTGAGAGTGTGTTGGGAGTGCTGGTAGGCAAGGCAAAGGCAGATGGGCAGAGTGTGTTTGGCTGTGAAAGCGGTGTCAAGGGAAGGTGAGGAGCAGCAACAACTCTCAGCCCTTAGAGGTAGCGTGCGGGATAAATGGCATGGATGTTTGAACTTTGGGAGGTGGTCTGTGCCGGGAGTGAGAGTGAGATTGACCGTGCGAATGTGTGTTGGCAGTGCTGGTAGGCAAGGCAAAGGCAGAATTGCAGAGTGTGTTTGGCTGTGAAAGCGGTGTCAAGGGAAGGTGAGGACCAGCAACAGCTCTAAGCCCTTACAGGTAGCGTGCGGGATAAATGGCTTGGACGTTTGCACTTTGGGAGGTGGTCTGTGCCGGGAGTGAGAGTGAGATTGACCCTGCGAATGTTTGTTGGGAGTGCTGGTAGGCAAGGCAAAGGTAGAATTGCAGAGTGTGTTTGGCTGTGAAAGCGGTGTCAAGGGAAGGTGAGGACCAGCAACAACTCTAAGCCCTTAGGCCTATCGCATGGGAGAAATGGCTTGGGTGTTGGCACTTTGGGAGGTGGTCTGTGCCGGGAGTGAGAGTGAGATTGAGCCTGAGAATGTGTGTTGGGAGTGCTGGTAGGCAAGGTAAAGGCAGATGGCCAGAGTGTGTTTGTATGTGAAAGCGGTGTCAAGGGAAGGTGAGGACCAGCAACAACTCGCAGCCCTTAAAGGTAGCGTGCGGGATAAATGGCTTGGACGTTTGCACTTTGGGAGGTGGTCTGTGCCGGGAGTGAGAGTGAGATTGAGCCTGAGAATGTGTGTTGGGAGTGCTGGGAGGCAAAGCCAGGGCAGACGGCTAGAGTGTGTTTGGCTGTGAAAGCGGTGTCAAGGGAAGGTGAGGACCAGCAACAGCTCTCAGCCCTTAGAGGTAGTGTGTGTCAGAAATTGCTTCGGTGTTGGCACTTTGGGAGGAGGTCTGTGCCGGTAGTGAGAGTGTGTTGGCAGTGCGGGTAGGCAAGGCAAAGGCAGATGGGCAGAGTGTGTTTGGCTGTGAAAGCGCTGTCAAGGGAAGGTGAGGACCAGCCACAGCTCTAAGCCCTTAGATGTAGCGTGCGTCAGAAATACCTTGGGTGTTGGCACTTTGGGAGGTGGTGTGTGCCGAGAGAGAGTGTGTGTTGGGAGTGCTGGTAGGCAAGGCAAAGGCAGAATTGCAGAGTGTGTTTGGCTGTGAAAGCGGTGTCAAGGGAAGGTGAGGACCAGCAACAGCTCTAAGCCCTTAGGCCTATCGTATGGGAGAAATGGCTTGGACGTTTGCACTTTGGGAGGTGGTCTGTGCCGGGAGTGAGAGTGAGATTGAGCCTGAGAATGTGTGTTGGGTGTTCTGGGATGGTAAGGCAGGGCAGAAGGCCAGAGTGTGTTTCTATGTGAAAGCGGTGTTAAGGGAAGGTGAGGACCAGCAACAGCTTTAAGCCCTTAGATGTAGCGTGCGTCAGAAATACCTTGGGTGTTGGCACTTTGGGAGGTGGTGTGTGCCGAGAGAGAGTGTGTGTTGGGAGTGCTGGTAGGCAAGGCAAGTGCAGAATGCCAGAGTGTGTTTGGCTGTGAAAGCGGTGTCAAGGGAAGGTGAGGACCAGCCACAGCTCTAAGCCCTTAGAGGTCGCGTGCGGGATAAATGGCTTGGGCTTTTGCACTTTGGGAGGTGGTCTGTGCCCGGAGTGAGAGTGACATTGCGCCTGAGAATATGTGTTGGGAGTACTGGGAGGCAAGGCAAAGGCAGAATGCCAGAGTGTGTTTGGCTGTGAAAGCGGTGTCAAGGGAAGGTGAGGACCAGCAACAGCTCTAAGCCCTTAGAAGTAGCGTGCGTCAGAAATCGCTTGGGTGTTGGGACGTTGGGAGGTAGTCTGTGCTGAGAGTGAGAGTGTGTTGGGAGTGCTGGGCGGCAAGGCAAAGGCAGATGGCCAGAGTGTGTTTGGCGGTGAAAGCGGTGTCAAGGGAAGGTGAGGACCAGCCACAGCTCTAAGCTTTTAGGCCTATCGTATGGGAGAAATGGCTTGGATGTTTGCACTTTGGTTGCTGCTCTGTGCCGGGAGTGACTTTGCGCCTGAGAATGTGTGTTGGGAGTGCTGGTAGGCAAAGCCAGGGTAGATGGCCAGAGTGTGTTTGTCTGTGAAAGCGGTGTCAAGGGAAGGTGAGGACCAGCAACAGCTCTAAGCCCTTAGATGTAGTGTGTGTCACAAATAGCTTGGTGTTGGCACTTTGGGAGGTGGTGTGTGCCGAGAGTGAGAGTGTGTTGGGAGTGCTGGTAGGCAAGGCAAAGGCAGATGGGCAGAGTGTGTTTGGCTGTGAAAGCGCTGTCAAGGGAAGGTGAGGACCAGCAACAACTCTCAGCCCTTAGAGGTAGCGTGCGGGATAAATGGCATGGATGTTTGAACTTTGGGAGGTGGTCTGTGCCGGGAGTGAGAGTGAGATTGACCGTGCGAATGTGTGTTGGCAGTGCTGGTAGGCAAGGCAAAGGCAGAATGCCAGAGTGTGTTTGGCTGTGAAAGCGGTGTCAAGGGAAGGTGAGGACCAGCAACAGCTCTAAGCCCTTACAGGTAGCGTGCGGGATAAATGGCTTGGACGTTTGCACTTTGGGAGGTGGTCTGTGCCGGGAGTGAGAGTGAGATTGACCCTGCGAATGTTTGTTGGGAGTGCTGGTAGGCAAGGCAAAGGTAGAATTGCAGAGTGTGTTTGGCTGTGAAAGCGGTGTCAAGGGAAGGTGAGGACCAGCAACAACTCTAAGCCCTTAGGCCTATCGCATGGGAGAAATGGCTTGGGTGTTGGCACTTTGGGAGGTGGTCTGTGCCGGGAGTGAGAGTGAGATTGAGCCTGAGAATGTGTGTTGGGAGTGCTGGTAGGCAAGGTAAAGGCAGATGGCCAGAGTGTGTTTGTATGTGAAAGCGGTGTCAAGGGAAGGTGAGGACCAGCAACAACTCGCAGCCCTTAAAGGTAGCGTGCGGGATAAATGGCTTGGACGTTTGCACTTTGGGAGGTGGTCTGTGCCGGGAGTGAGAGTGAGATTGAGCCTGAGAATGTGTGTTGGGAGTGCTGGGAGGCAAAGCCAGGGCAGACGGCTAGAGTGTGTTTGGCTGTGAAAGCGGTGTCAAGGGAAGGTGAGGACCAGCAACAGCTCTCAGCCCTTAGAGGTAGTGTGTGTCAGAAATTGCTTCGGTGTTGGCACTTTGGGAGGAGGTCTGTGCCGGTAGTGAGAGTGTGTTGGCAGTGCGGGTAGGCAAGGCAAAGGCAGATGGGCAGAGTGTGTTTGGCTGTGAAAGCGCTGTCAAGGGAAGGTGAGGACCAGCCACAGCTCTAAGCCCTTAGATGTAGCGTGCGTCAGAAATACCTTGGGTGTTGGCACTTTGGGAGGTGGTGTGTGCCGAGAGAGAGTGTGTGTTGGGAGTGCTGGTAGGCAAGGCAAAGGCAGAATTGCAGAGTGTGTTTGGCTGTGAAAGCGGTGTCAAGGGAAGGTGAGGACCAGCAACAGCTCTAAGCCCTTAGGCCTATCGTATGGGAGAAATGGCTTGGACGTTTGCACTTTGGGAGGTGGTCTGTGCCGGGAGTGAGAGTGAGATTGAGCCTGAGAATGTGTGTTGGGTGTTCTGGGATGGTAAGGCAGGGCAGAAGGCCAGAGTGTGTTTCTATGTGAAAGCGGTGTTAAGGGAAGGTGAGGACCAGCAACAGCTTTAAGCCCTTAGATGTAGCGTGCGTCAGAAATACCTTGGGTGTTGGCACTTTGGGAGGTGGTGTGTGCCGAGAGAGAGTGTGTGTTGGGAGTGCTGGTAGGCAAGGCAAGTGCAGAATGCCAGAGTGTGTTTGGCTGTGAAAGCGGTGTCAAGGGAAGGTGAGGACCAGCCACAGCTCTAAGCCCTTAGAGGTCGCGTGCGGGATAAATGGCTTGGGCTTTTGCACTTTGGGAGGTGGTCTGTGCCCGGAGTGAGAGTGACATTGCGCCTGAGAATATGTGTTGGGAGTACTGGGAGGCAAGGCAAAGGCAGAATGCCAGAGTGTGTTTGGCTGTGAAAGCGGTGTCAAGGGAAGGTGAGGACCAGCAACAGCTCTAAGCCCTTAGAAGTAGCGTGCGTCAGAAATCGCTTGGGTGTTGGGACGTTGGGAGGTAGTCTGTGCTGAGAGTGAGAGTGTGTTGGGAGTGCTGGGCGGCAAGGCAAAGGCAGATGGCCAGAGTGTGTTTGGCGGTGAAAGCGGTGTCAAGGGAAGGTGAGGACCAGCCACAGCTCTAAGCTTTTAGGCCTATCGTATGGGAGAAATGGCTTGGATGTTTGCACTTTGGTTGCTGCTCTGTGCCGGGAGTGACTTTGCGCCTGAGAATGTGTGTTGGGAGTGCTGGTAGGCAAAGCCAGGGTAGATGGCCAGAGTGTGTTTGGCTGTGAAAGCGGTGTCAAGGGAAGGTGAGGACCAGCAACAGCTCTAAGCCCTTAGATGTAGTATGTGTAAGAAATTGCTTCGGTGTTGGCACTTTGGGAGGAGGTCTGTGCCGGTAGTGAGAGTGTGTTGGGAGTGCGGGGAGGCAAGGCAAAGGCAGATGGCCAGGGTGTGTTTGGCTGTGAAAGCGCTGTCAAGGGAAGGTGAGGACCAGCAACAGCTCTAAGGCCTTAGGCCTATCGCCTGGGAGAAATGGCTTGGGTGTTGTCACTATGGGAGGTGGTCTGTGCCGGGAGTGAGAGTGAGATTGAGCCTGAGAATGTGTGTTGGGAGTGCTGGGAGGCAAAGCCAGGGTAGATGGCCAGAGTGTATTTGGCTGTGAAAGCAGTGTCAAGGGAAGGTGAGGACCAGCAACAGCTCTAAGCCCTTAGATGTAGTGTGCGTCAGAAATCGAAGGAATGTTGGCAGTTTTGGAGGTGGTGTGTGCCGAGAGTGAGAGTGTGTTGGGAATACTGGTAGGCAAAGCAAAGGCAGATGGGCAGAGTGTGTTTGGCTGTGAAAGCGGTGTCAAGGGAAGGTGAGGACCAGCAACAGCTCTAAGCCCTTAGAAGTAGCGTGCGTCAGAAATCGCTTGGGTGTTGGGACGTTGGGAGGTAGTCTGTGCTGAGAGTGAGAGTGTGTTGGGAGTGCTGGGCGGCAAGGCAAAGGCAGATGGCCAGAGTGTGTTTGGCGGTGAAAGCGGTGTCAAGGGAAGGTGAGGACCAGCCACAGCTCTAAGCTTTTAGGCCTATCGTATGGGAGAAATGGCTTGGATGTTTGCACTTTGGTTGCTGCTCTGTGCCGGGAGTGACTTTGCGCCTGAGAATGTGTGTTGGGAGTGCTGGTAGGCAAAGCCAGGGTAGATGGCCAGAGTGTGTTTGGCTGTGAAAGCGGTGTCAAGGGAAGGTGAGGACCAGCAACAGCTCTAAGCCCTTAGATGTAGTATGTGTAAGAAATTGCTTCGGTGTTGGCACATTGGGAGGAGGTCTGTGCCGGTAGTGAGAGTGTGTTGGGAGTGCGGGGAGGCAAGGCAAAGGCAGATGGCCAGGGTGTGTTTGGCTGTGAAAGCGCTGTCAAGGGAAGGTGAGGACCAGCAACAGCTCTAAGGCCTTAGGCCTATCGCCTGGGAGAAATGGCTTGGGTGTTTTCACTATGGGAGGTGGTCTGTGCCGGGAGTGAGAGTGAGATTGAGCCTGAGAATGTGTGTTGGGAGTGCTGGGAGGCAAAGCCAGGGTAGATGGCCAGAGTGTATTTGGCTGTGAAAGCAGTGTCAAGGGAAGGTGAGGACCAGCAACAGCTCTCAGCCCTTAGAGGTAGCGTGCGGGATAGATAGCTTGGACGTTTGAACTTTGGGAGGTGGTCTGTGCCGGGAGTGAGAGTGAGATTGAGCCTGAGAATGTGTGTTGGGAGTGCTGGGAGGCAAAGCCAGGGCAGACGGCTAGAGTGTGTTTGTCTGTGAAAGCGATGTCAAGGGAAGGTGAGGACCAGCAACAGCTCTAAGCCCTTAGATGTAGCGTGCGTCAGAAATCGCTTGGGTGTTGGGACATTGGGAGGTGGTCTGTGCCGAGAGTGAGAGTGTGTTGGGAGTGCTGGGAGGCAAGGTAGGGGGAGATGGGCAGAGTGTGTTTGGCTGTGAAAGCGGTGTCAAGGGAAGGTGAGGACCAGCAACAGCTCTCAGCCCTTAGAGGTAGCGTGCGGGATAAATGGCTTGGACGTTTGAACTTTGGGAGGTGGTCTGTGCCGGGAGTGAGAGTGAGATTGAGCCTGAGAATGTGTGTTGGGAGTGCTGGGAGGCAAAGCCAGGGCAGACGGCTAGAGTGTGTTTGTCTGTGAAAGCGATGTCAAGGGAAGGTGAGGACCAGCAACAGCTCTAAGCCCTTAGATGTAGTGTGTGTCACAAATAGCTTGGTGTTGGCACTTTGGGAGGTGGTGTGTGCCGAGAGTGAGAGTGTGTTGGGAGTGCTGGTAGGCAAGGCAAAGGCAGATGGGCAGAGTGTGTTTGGCTGTGAAAGCGGTGTCAAGGGAAGGTGAGGAGCAGCAACAACTCTCAGCCCTTAGAGGTAGCGTGCGGGATAAATGGCATGGATGTTTGAACTTTGGGAGGTGGTCTGTGCCGGGAGTGAGAGTGAGATTGACCGTGCGAATGTGTGTTGGCAGTGCTGGTAGGCAAGGCAAAGGCAGAATTGCAGAGTGTGTTTGGCTGTGAAAGCGGTGTCAAGGGAAGGTGAGGACCAGCAACAGCTCTAAGCCCTTACAGGTAGCGTGCGGGATAAATGGCTTGGACGTTTGCACTTTGGGAGGTGGTCTGTGCCGGGAGTGAGAGTGAGATTGACCCTGCGAATGTTTGTTGGGAGTGCTGGTAGGCAAGGCAAAGGTAGAATTGCAGAGTGTGTTTGGCTGTGAAAGCGGTGTCAAGGGAAGGTGAGGACCAGCAACAACTCTAAGCCCTTAGGCCTATCGCATGGGAGAAATGGCTTGGGTGTTGGCACTTTGGGAGGTGGTCTGTGCCGGGAGTGAGAGTGAGATTGAGCCTGAGAATGTGTGTTGGGAGTGCTGGTAGGCAAGGTAAAGGCAGATGGCCAGAGTGTGTTTGTATGTGAAAGCGGTGTCAAGGGAAGGTGAGGACCAGCAACAACTCGCAGCCCTTAAAGGTAGCGTGCGGGATAAATGGCTTGGACGTTTGCACTTTGGGAGGTGGTCTGTGCCGGGAGTGAGAGTGAGATTGAGCCTGAGAATGTGTGTTGGGAGTGCTGGGAGGCAAAGCCAGGGCAGACGGCTAGAGTGTGTTTGGCTGTGAAAGCGGTGTCAAGGGAAGGTGAGGACCAGCAACAGCTCTCAGCCCTTAGAGGTAGTGTGTGTCAGAAATTGCTTCGGTGTTGGCACTTTGGGAGGAGGTCTGTGCCGGTAGTGAGAGTGTGTTGGCAGTGCGGGTAGGCAAGGCAAAGGCAGATGGGCAGAGTGTGTTTGGCTGTGAAAGCGCTGTCAAGGGAAGGTGAGGACCAGCCACAGCTCTAAGCCCTTAGATGTAGCGTGCGTCAGAAATACCTTGGGTGTTGGCACTTTGGGAGGTGGTGTGTGCCGAGAGAGAGTGTGTGTTGGGAGTGCTGGTAGGCAAGGCAAAGGCAGAATTGCAGAGTGTGTTTGGCTGTGAAAGCGGTGTCAAGGGAAGGTGAGGACCAGCAACAGCTCTAAGCCCTTAGGCCTATCGTATGGGAGAAATGGCTTGGACGTTTGCACTTTGGGAGGTGGTCTGTGCCGGGAGTGAGAGTGAGATTGAGCCTGAGAATGTGTGTTGGGTGTTCTGGGATGGTAAGGCAGGGCAGAAGGCCAGAGTGTGTTTCTATGTGAAAGCGGTGTTAAGGGAAGGTGAGGACCAGCAACAGCTTTAAGCCCTTAGATGTAGCGTGCGTCAGAAATACCTTGGGTGTTGGCACTTTGGGAGGTGGTGTGTGCCGAGAGAGAGTGTGTGTTGGGAGTGCTGGTAGGCAAGGCAAGTGCAGAATGCCAGAGTGTGTTTGGCTGTGAAAGCGGTGTCAAGGGAAGGTGAGGACCAGCCACAGCTCTAAGCCCTTAGAGGTCGCGTGCGGGATAAATGGCTTGGGCTTTTGCACTTTGGGAGGTGGTCTGTGCCCGGAGTGAGAGTGACATTGCGCCTGAGAATATGTGTTGGGAGTACTGGGAGGCAAGGCAAAGGCAGAATGCCAGAGTGTGTTTGGCTGTGAAAGCGGTGTCAAGGGAAGGTGAGGACCAGCAACAGCTCTAAGCCCTTAGAAGTAGCGTGCGTCAGAAATCGCTTGGGTGTTGGGACGTTGGGAGGTAGTCTGTGCTGAGAGTGAGAGTGTGTTGGGAGTGCTGGGCGGCAAGGCAAAGGCAGATGGCCAGAGTGTGTTTGGCGGTGAAAGCGGTGTCAAGGGAAGGTGAGGACCAGCCACAGCTCTAAGCTTTTAGGCCTATCGTATGGGAGAAATGGCTTGGATGTTTGCACTTTGGTTGCTGCTCTGTGCCGGGAGTGACTTTGCGCCTGAGAATGTGTGTTGGGAGTGCTGGTAGGCAAAGCCAGGGTAGATGGCCAGAGTGTGTTTGTCTGTGAAAGCGGTGTCAAGGGAAGGTGAGGACCAGCAACAGCTCTAAGCCCTTAGATGTAGTGTGTGTCACAAATAGCTTGGTGTTGGCACTTTGGGAGGTGGTGTGTGCCGAGAGTGAGAGTGTGTTGGGAGTGCTGGTAGGCAAGGCAAAGGCAGATGGGCAGAGTGTGTTTGGCTGTGAAAGCGCTGTCAAGGGAAGGTGAGGACCAGCAACAACTCTCAGCCCTTAGAGGTAGCGTGCGGGATAAATGGCATGGATGTTTGAACTTTGGGAGGTGGTCTGTGCCGGGAGTGAGAGTGAGATTGACCGTGCGAATGTGTGTTGGCAGTGCTGGTAGGCAAGGCAAAGGCAGAATGCCAGAGTGTGTTTGGCTGTGAAAGCGGTGTCAAGGGAAGGTGAGGACCAGCAACAGCTCTAAGCCCTTACAGGTAGCGTGCGGGATAAATGGCTTGGACGTTTGCACTTTGGGAGGTGGTCTGTGCCGGGAGTGAGAGTGAGATTGACCCTGCGAATGTTTGTTGGGAGTGCTGGTAGGCAAGGCAAAGGTAGAATTGCAGAGTGTGTTTGGCTGTGAAAGCGGTGTCAAGGGAAGGTGAGGACCAGCAACAACTCTAAGCCCTTAGGCCTATCGCATGGGAGAAATGGCTTGGGTGTTGGCACTTTGGGAGGTGGTCTGTGCCGGGAGTGAGAGTGAGATTGAGCCTGAGAATGTGTGTTGGGAGTGCTGGTAGGCAAGGTAAAGGCAGATGGCCAGAGTGTGTTTGTATGTGAAAGCGGTGTCAAGGGAAGGTGAGGACCAGCAACAACTCGCAGCCCTTAAAGGTAGCGTGCGGGATAAATGGCTTGGACGTTTGCACTTTGGGAGGTGGTCTGTGCCGGGAGTGAGAGTGAGATTGAGCCTGAGAATGTGTGTTGGGAGTGCTGGGAGGCAAAGCCAGGGCAGACGGCTAGAGTGTGTTTGGCTGTGAAAGCGGTGTCAAGGGAAGGTGAGGACCAGCAACAGCTCTCAGCCCTTAGAGGTAGTGTGTGTCAGAAATTGCTTCGGTGTTGGCACTTTGGGAGGAGGTCTGTGCCGGTAGTGAGAGTGTGTTGGCAGTGCGGGTAGGCAAGGCAAAGGCAGATGGGCAGAGTGTGTTTGGCTGTGAAAGCGCTGTCAAGGGAAGGTGAGGACCAGGCACAGCTCTAAGCCCTTAGATGTAGCGTGCGTCAGAAATACCTTGGGTGTTGGCACTTTGGGAGGTGGTGTGTGCCGAGAGAGAGTGTGTGTTGGGAGTGCTGGTAGGCAAGGCAAAGGCAGAATTGCAGAGTGTGTTTGGCTGTGAAAGCGGTGTCAAGGGAAGGTGAGGACCAGCAACAGCTCTAAGCCCTTAGGCCTATCGTATGGGAGAAATGGCTTGGACGTTTGCACTTTGGGAGGTGGTCTGTGCCGGGAGTGAGAGTGAGATTGAGCCTGAGAATGTGTGTTGGGTGTTCTGGGATGGTAAGGCAGGGCAGAAGGCCAGAGTGTGTTTCTATGTGAAAGCGGTGTTAAGGGAAGGTGAGGACCAGCCACAGCTTTAAGCCCTTAGATGTAGCGTGCGTCAGAAATACCTTGGGTGTTGGCACTTTGGGAGGTGGTGTGTGCCGAGAGAGAGTGTGTGTTGGGAGTGCTGGTAGGCAAGGCAAGTGCAGAATGCCAGAGTGTGTTTGGCTGTGAAAGCGGTGTCAAGGGAAGGTGAGGACCAGCCACAGCTCTAAGCCCTTAGAGGTCGCGTGCGGGATAAATGGCTTGGGCTTTTGCACTTTGGGAGGTGGTCTGTGCCCGGAGTGAGAGTGACATTGCGCCTGAGAATATGTGTTGGGAGTACTGGGAGGCAAGGCAAAGGCAGAATGCCAGAGTGTGTTTGGCTGTGAAAGCGGTGTCAAGGGAAGGTGAGGACCAGCAACAGCTCTAAGCCCTTAGAAGTAGCGTGCGTCAGAAATCGCTTGGGTGTTGGGACGTTGGGAGGTAGTCTGTGCTGAGAGTGAGAGTGTGTTGGGAGTGCTGGGCGGCAAGGCAAAGGCAGATGGCCAGAGTGTGTTTGGCGGTGAAAGCGGTGTCAAGGGAAGGTGAGGACCAGCCACAGCTCTAAGCTTTTAGGCCTATCGTATGGGAGAAATGGCTTGGATGTTTGCACTTTGGTTGCTGCTCTGTGCCGGGAGTGACTTTGCGCCTGAGAATGTGTGTTGGGAGTGCTGGTAGGCAAAGCCAGGGTAGATGGCCAGAGTGTGTTTGGCTGTGAAAGCGGTGTCAAGGGAAGGTGAGGACCAGCAACAGCTCTAAGCCCTTAGATGTAGTATGTGTAAGAAATTGCTTCGGTGTTGGCACTTTGGGAGGAGGTCTGTGCCGGTAGTGAGAGTGTGTTGGCAGTGCGGGGAGGCAAGGCAAAGGCAGATGGCCAGGGTGTGTTTGGCTGTGAAAGCGCTGTCAAGGGAAGGTGAGGACCAGCAACAGCTCTAAGGCCTTAGGCCTATCGCCTGGGAGAAATGGCTTGGGTGTTGTCACTATGGGAGGTGGTCTGTGCCGGGAGTGAGAGTGAGATTGAGCCTGAGAATGTGTGTTGGGAGTGCTGGGAGGCAAAGCCAGGGTAGATGGCCAGAGTGTATTTGGCTGTGAAAGCAGTGTCAAGGGAAGGTGAGGACCAGCAACAGCTCTAAGCCCTTAGATGTAGTGTGCGTCAGAAATCGAAGGAATGTTGGCAGTTTTGGAGGTGGTGTGTGCCGAGAGTGAGAGTGTGTTGGGAATACTGGTAGGCAAAGCAAAGGCAGATGGGCAGAGTGTGTTTGGCTGTGAAAGCGGTGTCAAGGGAAGGTGAGGACCAGCAACAGCTCTAAGCCCTTAGAAGTAGCGTGCGTCAGAAATCGCTTGGGTGTTGGGACGTTGGGAGGTAGTCTGTGCTGAGAGTGAGAGTGTGTTGGGAGTGCTGGGCGGCAAGGCAAAGGCAGATGGCCAGAGTGTGTTTGGCGGTGAAAGCGGTGTCAAGGGAAGGTGAGGACCAGCCACAGCTCTAAGCTTTTAGGCCTATCGTATGGGAGAAATGGCTTGGATGTTTGCACTTTGGTTGCTGCTCTGTGCCGGGAGTGACTTTGCGCCTGAGAATGTGTGTTGGGAGTGCTGGTAGGCAAAGCCAGGGTAGATGGCCAGAGTGTGTTTGGCTGTGAAAGCGGTGTCAAGGGAAGGTGAGGACCAGCAACAGCTCTAAGCCCTTAGATGTAGTATGTGTAAGAAATTGCTTCGGTGTTGGCACATTGGGAGGAGGTCTGTGCCGGTAGTGAGAGTGTGTTGGGAGTGCGGGGAGGCAAGGCAAAGGCAGATGGCCAGGGTGTGTTTGGCTGTGAAAGCGCTGTCAAGGGAAGGTGAGGACCAGCAACAGCTCTAAGGCCTTAGGCCTATCGCCTGGGAGAAATGGCTTGGGTGTTGTCACTATGGGAGGTGGTCTGTGCCGGGAGTGAGAGTGAGATTGAGCCTGAGAATGTGTGTTGGGAGTGCTGGGAGGCAAAGCCAGGGTAGATGGCCAGAGTGTATTTGGCTGTGAAAGCAGTGTCAAGGGAAGGTGAGGACCAGCAACAGCTCTAAGCCCTTAGATGTAGTGTGCGTCAGAAATCGCAGGAATGTTGGCAGTTTTGGAGGTGGTGTGTGCCGAGAGTGAGAGTGTGTTGGGAATACTGGTAGGCAAAGCAAAGGCAGATGGGCAGAGTGTGTTTGGCTGTGAAAGCGGTGTCAAGGGAAGGTGAGGACCAGCAACAGCTCTCAGCCCTTAGAGGTAGCGTGCGGGATAGATAGCTTGGACGTTTGAACTTTGGGAGGTGGTCTGTGCCGGGAGTGAGAGTGAGATTGAGCCTGAGAATGTGTGTTGGGAGTGCTGGGAGGCAAAGCCAGGGCAGACGGCTAGAGTGTGTTTGTCTGTGAAAGCGATGTCAAGGGAAGGTGAGGACCAGCAACAGCTCTAAGCCCTTAGATGTAGCGTGCGTCAGAAATCGCTTGGGTGTTGGGACATTGGGAGGTGGTCTGTGCCGAGAGTGAGAGTGTGTTGGGAGTGCTGGGAGGCAAGGTAGGGGGAGATGGGCAGAGTGTGTTTGGCTGTGAAAGCGGTGTCAAGGGAAGGTGAGGACCAGCAACAACTCTCAGCCCTTAGAGGTAGCGTGCGGGATAAATGGCTTGGATGTTTGCACTTTGGGAGTTGGTCTGTGCCGGGAGTGAGAGTGAGATTGACCCTGCGAATGTGTGTTGGGAGTGCTGGGAGGCAAGGCAAAGGTAGAATTGCAGAGTGTGTTTGGCTGTGAAAGCGGTGTCAAGGGAAGGTGAGGACCAGCAACAACTCTAATCCCTTAGGCCTATCGCATGGGAGAAATGGCTTGGACGTTTGCACTTTGGGAGGTGGTCTGTGCCGGGAGTGAGAGTGAGATTGACCGTGCGAATGTGTGTTGGCAGTGCTGGTAGGCAAGGCAAAGGCAGATGGGCAGCGTGTGTTTGGCTGTGAAAGCGGTGTCAAGGGAAGGTGAGGACCAGCAACAACTCGCAGCCCTTAAAGGTAGCGTGCGGGATAAATGGCTTGGACGTTTGCACTTTGGGAGGTGGTCTGTGCCGGGAGTGAGAGTGAGATTGAGCCTGAGAATGTGTGTTGGGAGTGCTGGGAGACAAAGCCAGGGCAGACGGCTAGAGTGTGTTTGGCTGTGAAAGCGGTGTCAAGGGAAGGTGAGGACCAGCAACAGCTCTCAGCCCTTAGAGGTAGTGTGTGTCAGAAATTGCTTCGGTGTTGGCACTTTGGGAGGAGGTCTGTGCCGGTAGTGAGAGTGTGTTGGCAGTGCGGGTAGGCAAGGCAAAGGCAGATGGGCAGAGTGTGTTTGGCTGTGAAAGCGCTGTCAAGGGAAGGTGAGGACCAGCCACAGCTCTAAGCCCTTAGATGTAGCGTGCGTCAGAAATACCTTGGGTGTTGGCACTTTGGGAGGTGGTGTGTGCCGAGAGAGAGTGTGTGTTGGGAGTGCTGGTAGGCAAGGCAAAGGCAGAATTGCAGAGTGTGTTTGGCTGTGAAAGCGGTGTCAAGGGAAGGTGAGGACCAGCAACAGCTCTAAGCCCTTAGGCCTATCGTATGGGAGAAATGGCTTGGACGTTTGCACTTTGGGAGGTGGTCTGTGCCGGGAGTGAGAGTGAGATTGAGCCTGAGAATGTGTGTTGGGTGTTCTGGGATGGTAAGGCAGGGCAGAAGGCCAGAGTGTGTTTCTATGTGAAAGCGGTGTTAAGGGAAGGTGAGGACCAGCCACAGCTTTAAGCCCTTAGATGTAGCGTGCGTCAGAAATACCTTGGGTGTTGGCACTTTGGGAGGTGGTGTGTGCCGAGAGAGAGTGTGTGTTGGGAGTGCTGGTAGGCAAGGCAAGTGCAGAATGCCAGAGTGTGTTTGGCTGTGAAAGCGGTGTCAAGGGAAGGTGAGGACCAGCCACAGCTCTAAGCCCTTAGAGGTCGCGTGCGGGATAAATGGCTTGGGCGTTTGCACTTTGGGAGGTGGTCTGTGCCCGGAGTGAGAGTGACATTGCGCCTGAGAATATGTGTTGGGAGTACTGGGAGGCAAGGCAAAGGCAGAATGCCAGAGTGTGTTTGGCTGTGAAAGCGGTGTCAAGGGAAGGTGAGGACCAGCAACAGCTCTAAGCCCTTAGAAGTAGCGTGCGTCAGAAATCGCTTGGGTGTTGGGACGTTGGGAGGTAGTCTGTGCTGAGAGTGAGAGTGTGTTGGGAGTGCTGGGCGGCAAGGCAAAGGCAGATGGCCAGAGTGTGTTTGGCGGTGAAAGCGGTGTCAAGGGAAGGTGAGGACCAGCCACAGCTCTAAGCTTTTAGGCCTATCGTATGGGAGAAATGGCTTGGATGTTTGCACTTTGGTTGCTGCTCTGTGCCGGGAGTGACTTTGCGCCTGAGAATGTGTGTTGGGAGTGCTGGTAGGCAAAGCCAGGGTAGATGGCCAGAGTGTGTTTGGCTGTGAAAGCGGTGTCAAGGGAAGGTGAGGACCAGCAACAGCTCTAAGCCCTTAGATGTAGTATGTGTAAGAAATTGCTTCGGTGTTGGCACTTTGGGAGGAGGTCTGTGCCGGTAGTGAGAGTGTGTTGGCAGTGCGGGGAGGCAAGGCAAAGGCAGATGGCCAGGGTGTGTTTGGCTGTGAAAGCGCTGTCAAGGGAAGGTGAGGACCAGCAACAGCTCTAAGCCCTTAGGCCTATCGCCTGGGAGAAATGGCTTGGGTGTTGTCACTATGGGAGGTGGTCTGTGCCGGGAGTGAGAGTGAGATTGAGCCTGAGAATGTGTGTTGGGAGTGCTGGGAGGCAAAGCCAGGGTAGATGGCCAGAGTGTATTTGGCTGTGAAAGCAGTGTCAAGGGAAGGTGAGGACCAGCAACAGCTCTAAGCCCTTAGATGTAGTGTGCGTCAGAAATCGCAGGAATGTTGGCAGTTTTGGAGGTGGTGTGTGCCGAGAGTGAGAGTGTGTTGGGAATACTGGGAGCCAAAGCAAAGGCAGATGGGCAGAGTGTGTTTGGCTGTGAAAGCGGTGTCAAGGGAAGGTGAGGACCAGCAACAGCTCTCAGCCCTTAGAGGTAGCGTGCGGGATAAATGGCTTGGACGTTTGAACTTTGGGAGGTGGTCTGTGCCGGGAGTGAGAGTGAGATTGAGCCTGAGAATGTGTGTTGGGAGTGCTGGGAGACAAAGCCAGGGCAGACGGCTAGAGTGTGTTTGTCTGTGAAAGCGATGTCAAGGGAAGGTGAGGACCAGCAACAGCTCTAAGCCCTTAGATGTAGTGTGTGTCACAAATAGCTTGGTGTTGGCACTTTGGGAGGTGGTGTGTGCCGAGAGTGAGAGTGTGTTGGGAGTGCTGGTAGGCAAGGCAAAGGCAGATGGGCAGAGTGTGTTTGGCTGTGAAAGCGGTGTCAAGGGAAGGTGAGGAGCAGCAACAACTCTCAGCCCTTAGAGGTAGCGTGCGGGATAAATGGCATGGATGTTTGAACTTTGGGAGGTGGTCTGTGCCGGGAGTGAGAGTGAGATTGACCGTGCGAATGTGTGTTGGCAGTGCTGGTAGGCAAGGCAAAGGCAGAATGCCAGAGTGTGTTTGGCTGTGAAAGCGGTGTCAAGGGAAGGTGAGGACCAGCAACAGCTCTAAGCCCTTACAGGTAGCGTGCGGGATAAATGGCTTGGACGTTTGCACTTTGGGAGGTGGTCTGTGCCGGGAGTGAGAGTGAGATTGACCCTGCGAATGTTTGTTGGGAGTGCTGGTAGGCAAGGCAAAGGTAGAATTGCAGAGTGTGTTTGGCTGTGAAAGCGGTGTCAAGGGAAGGTGAGGACCAGCAACAACTCTAAGCCCTTAGGCCTATCGCATGGGAGAAATGGCTTGGGTGTTGGCACTTTGGGAGGTGGTCTGTGCCGGGAGTGAGAGTGAGATTGAGCCTGAGAATGTGTGTTGGGAGTGCTGGTAGGCAAGGTAAAGGCAGATGGCCAGAGTGTGTTTGTATGTGAAAGCGGTGTCAAGGGAAGGTGAGGACCAGCAACAACTCGCAGCCCTTAAAGGTAGCGTGCGGGATAAATGGCTTGGACGTTTGCACTTTGGGAGGTGGTCTGTGCCGGGAGTGAGAGTGAGATTGAGCCTGAGAATGTGTGTTGGGAGTGCTGGGAGGCAAAGCCAGGGTAGATGGCCAGAGTGTGTTTGACTGTGAACGCGGTGTCAAGGGAAGGTGAGGACCAGCAACAGCTCTAAGCCCTTAGATGTAGCGTGTGTCAGACATTGCTTGGTGTTGGGACGTTGGGAGGTAGACTGTGCCGAGAGTGAGAGTGTGTTGGGAGTGCTGGGCGGCAAGGCAAAGGCAGATGGGCAGAGTGTGTTTGGCTGTGAAAGCGGTGTCAAGGGAAGGTGAGGACCAGCAACAGCTCTCAGCCCTTAGAGGTCGCGTGCGGGATAAATGGCTTGGGCGTTTTCACTTTGGGAGGTGGTCTGTGCCCCGAGTGAGAGTGACATTGCGCCTGAGAATATGTGTTGAGAGTACTGGGAGGCAAGGCAAAGGCAGAATGCCAGAGTGTGTTTGGCTGTGAAAGCGGTGTCAAGGGAAGGTGAGGACCAGCAACAGCTCTAAGCCCTTAGATGTAGTATGTGTAAGAAATTGCTTCGGTGTTGGCACTTTGGGAGGAGGTCTGTGCCGGGAGTGAGAGTGTGTTGGCAGTGCGGGGAGGCAAGGCAAAGGCAGATGGCCAGAGTGTGTTTGTCTGTGAAAGGGGTGTCAGGGGAAGGTGAGGACCAGCCACAGCTCTAAGCCCTTAGGCCTATCGCCTGGGAGAAATGGCTTGGGTGTTGTCACTATGGGAGGTGGTCTGTGCCGGGAGTGAGAGTGAGATTGAGCCTGAGAATGTGTGTTGGGAGTGCTGGGAGGCAAAGCCAGGGTAGATGGCCAGAGTGTGTTTGTCTGTGAAAGCAGTGTCAAGGGAAGGTGGGGACCAGCCACAGCTCTAAGCCCTTAAAGGTAGCGTGTGTCAGAAATCGCTTGGGTGTTGGGACGTTGGGAGGTGGTGTGTGCCGAGAGAGAGTGTGTGTTGGGAGTGCTGGTAGGCAAGGCAAAGGCAGATGGGCAGAGTGTGTTTCGCTGTGAAAGCGGTGTCAAGGGAAGGTGAGGACCAGCAACAGCTCTAAGCCCTTAGGCCTATCGTATGGGAGAAATGGCTTGGACGTTTGCACGTTGGGAGGTGGTCTGTGCCGGGAGTGAGAGTGAGATTGAGCCTGAGAATGTGTGTTGGGAGTGCTGGGAGACAAAGCCAGGGCAGACGGCTAGAGTGTGTTTGTCTGTGAAAGCGATGTCAAGGGAAGGTGAGGACCAGCAACAGCTCTAAGCCCTTAGATGTAGTGTGTGTCAGAAATAGCTTGGGGGTTTGCACTTTGGGAGGTGGTGTGTGCCGAGAGTGAGAGTGTGTTGGGAGTGGTGGGAGGCAAGGCAAAGGCAGAATGCCAGAGTGTGTTTGGCTGTGGAAGCGGTGTCAAGGGAAGGTGAGGACCAGCCACAGCTCTCAGCCCTTAGAGGTAGCGTACGGGATAAATGGCTTGGATGTTTGAACTTTGGGAGTTGGTCTGTGCAGGGAGTGAGAGTGAGATTGACCCTGCGAATGTGTGTTGGGAGTGCTGATAGGCAGGGCAAAGGTAGAATTGCAGAGTGTGTTTGGCTGTGAAAGCGGTGTCAAGGGAAGGTGAGGACCAGCAACAGCTCTAAGCCCTTCGGCCTATCGCCTGGGAGAAATGGCTTGGACGTTTGCACTTTGGGAGTTGGTCTTTGCCGGGAGTGAGAGTGAGATTGAGCCTGAGAATGTGTGTTGGGAGGGCTGGTAGGCAAAGCCAGGGTAGATGGCCAGAGTGTGTTTGGCTGTGAAAGCGGTGTCAAGGGAAGGTGAGGACCAGCAACAACTCTCAGCCCTTAGAGGTAGCGTGCGGGATAAATGGCTTGGATGTTTGCACTTTGGGAGTTGGTCTGTGCCGGGAGTGAGAGTGAGATTGAGCCTGAGAATGTGTGTTGGGAGTGCTGGTAGGCAAGGCAAAGGCAGAATTGCAGAGTGTGTTTGGCTGTGAAAGCGGTGTCAAGGGAAGGTGAGGACCAGCAACAGCTCTAAGCCCTTACAGGTAGCGTGCGGGATAAATGGCTTGGACGTTTGCACTTTGGGAGGTGGTCTGTGCCGGGAGTGAGAGTGAGATTGAGCCTGAGAATGTGTGTTGGGAGTGCTGGGAGGCAAAGGCAGGGTAGATGGCCAGAGTGTGTTTGACTGTGAACGCGGTGTCAAGGGAAGGTGAGGACCAGCAACAGCTCTAAGCCCTTAGATGTAGCGTGTGTCAGACATTGCTTGGTGTTGGGACGTTGGGAGGTAGTCTGTGCCGAGAGTGAGAGTGTGTTGGGAGTGCTGGGCGGCAAGGCAAAGGCAGATGGGCAGAGTGTGTTTGGCTGTGAAAGGGGTGTCAGGGGAAGGTGAGGACCAGCCACAGCTCTAAGCCCTTAGAGGTCGCGTGCGGGATAAATGGCTTGGGCGTTTTCACTTTGGGAGGTGGTCTGTGCCCCGAGTGAGAGTGACATTGCGCCTGAGAATATGTGTTGAGAGTACTGGGAGGCAAGGCAAAGGCAGAATGCCAGAGTGTGTTTGGCTGTGAAAGCGGTGTCAAGGGAAGGTGAGGACCAGCAACAGCTCTAAGCCCTTAGATGTAGTATGTGTAAGAAATTGCTTCGGTGTTGGCACTTTGGGAGGAGGTCTGTGCCGGTAGTGAGAGTGTGTTGGGAGTGCGGGGAGGCAAGGCAAAGGCAGATGGCCAGAGTGTGTTTGTCTGTGAAAGGGGTGTCAGGGGAAGGTGAGGACCAGCCACAGCTCTAAGCCCTTAGGCCTATCGCCTGGGAGAAATGGCTTGGGTGTTGTCACTATGGGAGGTGGTCTGTGCCGGGAGTGAGAGTGAGATTGAGCCTGAGAATGTGTGTTGGGAGTGTTGGGAGGCAAAGCCAGGGTAGATGGCCAGAGTGTGTTTGTCTGTGAAAGCAGTGTCAAGGGAAGGTGGGGACCAGCCACAGCTCTAAGCCCTTAAAGGTAGCGTGTGTCAGAAATCGCTTGGGTGTTGGGACGTTAGGAGCTGGTGTGTGCCGAGAGAGAGTGTGTGTTGGGAGTGCTGGTAGGCAAGGCAAAGGCAGATGGGCAGAGTGTGTTTCGCTGTGAAAGCGGTGTCAAGGGAAGGTGAGGACCAGCAACAGCTCTAAGCCCTTAGGCCTATCGTATGGGAGAAATGGCTTGGACGTTTGCACGTTGGGAGGTGGTCTGTGCCGGGAGTGAGAGTGAGATTGAGCCTGAGAATGTGTGTTGGGAGTGCTGGGAGACAAAGCCAGGGCAGACGGCTAGAGTGTGTTTGTCTGTGAAAGCGATGTCAAGGGAAGGTGAGGACCAGCAACAGCTCTAAGCCCTTAGATGTAGTGTGTGTCAGAAATAGCTTGGGGGTTTGCACTTTGGGAGGTGGTGTGTGCCGAGAGTGAGAGTGTGTTGGGAGTGGTGGGAGGGAAGGCAAAGGCAGAATGCCAGAGTGTGTTTGGCTGTGGAAGCGGTGTCAAGGGAAGGTGAGGACCAGCCACAGCTCTCAGCCCTTAGAGGTAGCGTACGGGATAAATGGCTTGGATGTTTGAACTTTGGGAGTTGGTCTGTGCAGGGAGTGAGAGTGAGATTGACCCTGCGAATGTGTGTTGGGAGTGCTGATAGGCAGGGCAAAGGTAGAATTGCAGAGTGTGTTTGGCTGTGAAAGCGGTGTCAAGGGAAGGTGAGGACCAGCAACAGCTCTAAGCCCTTCGGCCTATCGCCTGGGAGAAATGGCTTGGACGTTTGCACTTTGGGAGTTGGTCTTTGCCGGGAGTGAGAGTGAGATTGAGCCTGAGAATGTGTGTTGGGAGTGCTGGGAGGCAAAGCCAGGGCAGACGGCTAGAGTGTGTTTGGCTGTGAAAGCGGTGTCAAGGGAAGGTGAGGACCAGCAACAGCTCTAAGCCCTTAGATGTAGCGTGCGTCAGAAATCGCTTGGGTGTTGGGACATTGGGAGGTGGTGTGTGCCGAGAGTGAGAGTGTGTTGGGAGTGCTGGGAGGCAAGGTAGGGGGAGATGGGCAGAGTGTGTTTGGCTGTGAAAGCGGTGTCAAGGGAAGGTGAGGACCAGCAACAACTCTCAGCCCTTAGAGGTAGCGTGCGGGATAAATGGCTTGGATGTTTGCACTTTGGGAGTTGGTCTGTGCCGGGAGTGAGAGTGAGATTGACCCTGCGAATGTGTGTTGGGAGTGCTGGTAGGCAAGGCAAAGGTAGAATTGCAGAGTGTGTTTGGCTGTGAAAGCGGTGTCAAGGGAAGGTGAGGACCAGCAACAACTCTAAGCCCTTAGGCCTATCGCATGGGAGAAATGGCTTGGGTGTTGGCACTTTGGGAGGTGGTCTGTGCCGGGAGTGAGAGTGAGATTGAGCCTGAGAATGTGTGTTGGGAGTGCTGGTAGGCAAGGTAAAGGCAGATGGCCAGAGTGTGTTTGTATGTGAAAGCGGTGTCAAGGGAAGGTGAGGACCAGCAACAACTCGCAGCCCTTAAAGGTAGCGTGCGGGATAAATGGCTTGGACGTTTGCACTTTGGGAGGTGGTCTGTGCCGGGAGTGAGAGTGAGATTGAGCCTGAGAATGTATGTTGGGAGTGCTGGGAGGCAAAGCCAGGGCAGACGGCTAGAGTGTGTTTGGCTGTGAAAGCGGTGTCAAGGGAAGGTGAGGACCAGCAACAGCTCTCAGCCCTTAGAGGTAGTGTGTGTCAGAAATTGCTTCGGTGTTGGCACTTTGGGAGGAGGTCTGTGCCGGTAGTGAGAGTGTGTTGGCAGTGCGGGTAGGCAAGGCAAAGGCAGATGGGCAGAGTGTGTTTGGCTGTGAAAGCGCTGTCAAGGGAAGGTGAGGACCAGCCACAGCTCTAAGCCCTTAGATGTAGCGTGCGTCAGAAATACCTTGGGTGTTGGCACTTTGGGAGGTGGTGTGTGCCGAGAGAGAGTGTGTGTTGGGAGTGCTGGTAGGCAAGGCAAGTGCAGAATGCCAGAGTGTGTTTGGCTGTGAAAGCGGTGTCAAGGGAAGGTGAGGACCAGCCACAGCTCTAAGCCCTTAGAGGTCGCGTGCGGGATAAATGGCTTGGGCGTTTGCACTTTGGGAGGTGGTCTGTGCCCGGAGTGAGAGTGACATTGCGCCTGAGAATATGTGTTGGGAGTACTGGGA
Organism: Pelecanus crispus; assembly: GCF_030463565.1. Classification (NCBI taxonomy): domain Eukaryota; kingdom Metazoa; phylum Chordata; class Aves; order Pelecaniformes; family Pelecanidae; genus Pelecanus; species Pelecanus crispus. The sequence goes on along the minus strand of NC_134658.1, from coordinate 895,687 downwards.
GGCAAGGCAAAGGCAGAATGCCAGAGTGTGTTTGGCTGTGAAAGCGGTGTCAAGGGAAGGTGAGGACCAGCAACAGCTCTAAGCCCTTAGAAGTAGCGTGCGTCAGAAATCGCTTGGGTGTTGGGACGTTGGGAGGTAGTCTGTGCTGAGAGTGAGAGTGTGTTGGGAGTGCTGGGCGGCAAGGCAAAGGCAGATGGCCAGAGTGTGTTTGGCGGTGAAAGCGGTGTCAAGGGAAGGTGAGGACCAGCCACAGCTCTAAGCTTTTAGGCCTATCGTATGGGAGAAATGGCTTGGATGTTTGCACTTTGGTTGCTGCTCTGTGCCGGGAGTGACTTTGCGCCTGAGAATGTGTGTTGGGAGTGCTGGTAGGCAAAGCCAGGGTAGATGGCCAGAGTGTGTTTGGCTGTGAAAGCGGTGTCAAGGGAAGGTGAGGACCAGCAACAGCTCTAAGCCCTTAGATGTAGTATGTGTAAGAAATTGCTTCGGTGTTGGCACTTTGGGAGGAGGTCTGTGCCGAGAGTGAGAGTGTGTTGGCAGTGCGGGGAGGCAAGGCAAAGGCAGATGGCCAGGGTGTGTTTGGCTGTGAAAGCGCTGTCAAGGGAAGGTGAGGACCAGCAACAGCTCTAAGGCCTTAGGCCTATCGCCTGGGAGAAATGGCTTGGGTGTTGTCACTATGGGAGGTGGTCTGTGCCGGGAGTGAGAGTGAGATTGAGCCTGAGAATGTGTGTTGGGAGTGCTGGGAGGCAAAGCCAGGGTAGATGGCCAGAGTGTATTTGGCTGTGAAAGCAGTGTCAAGGGAAGGTGAGGACCAGCAACAGCTCTAAGCCCTTAGATGTAGTGTGCGTCAGAAATCGAAGGAATGTTGGCAGTTTTGGAGGTGGTGTGTGCCGAGAGTGAGAGTGTGTTGGAAATACTGGGAGGCAAAGCAAAGGCAGATGGGCAGAGTGTGTTTGGCTGTGAAAGCGGTGTCAAGGGAAGGTGAGGACCAGCAACAGCTCTAAGCCCTTAGATGTAGCGTGCGGGATAGATGGCTTGGACGTTTGAACTTTGGGAGGTGGTCTGTGCCGGGAGTGAGAGTGAGATTGAGCCTGAGAATGTGTGTTGGGAGTGCTGGGAGGCAAAGCCAGGGCAGACGGCTAGAGTGTGTTTGTCTGTGAAAGCGATGTCAAGGGAAGGTGAGGACCAGCAACAGCTCTAAGCCCTTAGATGTAGTGTGTGTCACAAATAGCTTGGTGTTGGCACTTTGGGAGGTGGTCTGTGCCGAGAGTGAGAGTGTGTTGGGAGTGCCGGTAGGCAAGGCAAAGGCAGATGGGCAGAGTGTGTTTGGCTGTGAAAGCGGTGTCAAGGGAAGGTGAGGAGCAGCAACAACTCTCAGCCCTTAGAGGTAGCGTGCGGGATAAATGGCATGGATGTTTGAACTTTGGGAGGTGGTCTGTGCCGGGAGTGAGAGTGAGATTGACCGTGCGAATGTGTGTTGGCAGTGCTGGTAGGCAAGGCAAAGGCAGAATGCCAGAGTGTGTTTGGCTGTGAAAGCGGTGTCAAGGGAAGGTGAGGACCAGCAACAACTCTAAGCCCTTAGGCCTATCGCATGGGAGAAATGGCTTGGGTGTTGGCACTTTGGGAGGTGGTCTGTGCCGGGAGTGAGAGTGAGATTGAGCCTGAGAATGTGTGTTGGGAGTGCTGGTAGGCAAGGTAAAGGCAGATGGCCAGAGTGTGTTTGTATGTGAAAGCGGTGTCAAGGGAAGGTGAGGACCAGCAACAACTCGCAGCCCTTAAAGGTAGCGTGCGGGATAAATGGCTTGGACGTTTGCACTTTGGGAGGTGGTCTGTGCCGGGAGTGAGAGTGAGATTGAGCCTGAGAATGTGTGTTGGGAGTGCTGGGAGGCAAAGCCAGGGCAGACGGCTAGAGTGTGTTTGGCTGTGAAAGCGGTGTCAAGGGAAGGTGAGGACCAGCAACAGCTCTCAGCCCTTAGAGGTAGTGTGTGTCAGAAATTGCTTCGGTGTTGGCACTTTGGGAGGAGGTCTGTGCCGGTAGTGAGAGTGTGTTGGCAGTGCGGGTAGGCAAGGCAAAGGCAGATGGGCAGAGTGTGTTTGGCTGTGAAAGCGCTGTCAAGGGAAGGTGAGGACCAGCCACAGCTCTAAGCCCTTAGATGTAGCGTGCGTCAGAAATACCTTGGGTGTTGGCACTTTGGGAGGTGGTGTGTGCCGAGAGAGAGTGTGTGTTGGGAGTGCTGGTAGGCAAGGCAAAGGCAGAATTGCAGAGTGTGTTTGGCTGTGAAAGCGGTGTCAAGGGAAGGTGAGGACCAGCAACAGCTCTAAGCCCTTAGGCCTATCGTATGGGAGAAATGGCTTGGACGTTTGCACTTTGGGAGGTGGTCTGTGCCGGGAGTGAGAGTGAGATTGAGCCTGAGAATGTGTGTTGGGTGTTCTGGGATGGTAAGGCAGGGCAGAAGGCCAGAGTGTGTTTCTATGTGAAAGCGGTGTTAAGGGAAGGTGAGGACCAGCCACAGCTTTAAGCCCTTAGATGTAGCGTGCGTCAGAAATACCTTGGGTGTTGGCACTTTGGGAGGTGGTGTGTGCCGAGAGAGAGTGTGTGTTGGGAGTGCTGGTAGGCAAGGCAAGTGCAGAATGCCAGAGTGTGTTTGGCTGTGAAAGCGGTGTCAAGGGAAGGTGAGGACCAGCCACAGCTCTAAGCCCTTAGAGGTCGCGTGCGGGATAAATGGCTTGGGCGTTTGCACTTTGGGAGGTGGTCTGTGCCGGGAGTGAGAGTGACATTGCGCCTGAGAATATGTGTTGGGAGTACTGGGAGGCAAGGCAAAGGCAGAATGCCAGAGTGTGTTTGGCTGTGAAAGCGGTGTCAAGGGAAGGTGAGGACCAGCAACAGCTCTAAGCCCTTAGAAGTAGCGTGTGTCAGAAATCGCTTGGGTGTTGGGACGTTGGGAGGTAGTCTGTGCTGAGAGTGAGAGTGTGTTGGGAGTGCTGGGCGGCAAGGCAAAGGCAGATGGCCAGAGTGTGTTTGTCTGTGAAAGCGGTGTCAAGGGAAGGTGAGGACCAGCCACAGCTCTAAGCTTTTAGGCCTATCGTATGGGAGAAATGGCTTGGATGTTTGCACTTTGGTTGCTGCTCTGTGCCGGGAGTGACTTTGCGCCTGAGAATGTGTGTTGGGAGTGCTTGTAGGCAAAGCCAGGGTAGATGGCCAGAGTGTGTTTGGCTGTGAAAGCGGTGTCAAGGGAAGGTGAGGACCAGCAACAGCTCTAAGCCCTTAGATGTAGTATGTGTAAGAAATTGCTTCGGTGTTGGCACTTTGGGAGGAGGTCTGTGCCGGTAGTGAGAGTGTGTTGGCAGTGCGGGGAGGCAAGGCAAAGGCAGATGGCCAGGGTGTGTTTGGCTGTGAAAGCGCTGTCAAGGGAAGGTGAGGACCAGCAACAGCTCTAAGGCCTTAGGCCTATCGCCTGGGAGAAATGGCTTGGGTGTTGTCACTATGGGAGGTGGTCTGTGCCGGGAGTGAGAGTGAGATTGAGCCTGAGAATGTGTGTTGGGAGTGCTGGATGGCAAAGCCAGGGTAGATGGCCAGAGTGTATTTGGCTGTGAAAGCAGTGTCAAGGGAAGGTGAGGACCAGCAACAGCTCTAAGCCCTTAGATGTAGTGTGCGTCAGAAATCGCAGGAATGTTGGCAGTTTTGGAGGTGGTGTGTGCCGAGAGTGAGAGTGTGTTGGGAATACTGGGAGCCAAAGCAAAGGCAGATGGGCAGAGTGTGTTTGGCTGTGAAAGCGGTGTCAAGGGAAGGTGAGGACCAGCAACAGCTCTAAGCCCTTAGATGTAGCGTGCGGGATAGATGGCTTGGACGTTTGAACTTTGGGAGGTGGTCTGTGCCGGGAGTGAGAGTGAGATTGAGCCTGAGAATGTGTGTTGGGAGTGCTGGGAGGCAAAGCCAGGGCAGACGGCTAGAGTGTGTTTGTCTGTGAAAGCGATGTCAAGGGAAGGTGAGGACCAGCAACAGCTCTAAGCCCTTAGATGTAGTGTGTGTCACAAATAGCTTGGTGTTGGCACTTTGGGAGGTGGTCTGTGCCGAGAGTGAGAGTGTGTTGGGAGTGCTGGTAGGCAAGGCAAAGGCAGATGGGCAGAGTGTGTTTGGCTGTGAAAGCGGTGTCAAGGGAAGGTGAGGAGCAGCAACAACTCTCAGCCCTTAGAGGTAGCGTGCGGGATAAATGGCATGGATGTTTGAACTTTGGGAGGTGGTCTGTGCCGGGAGTGAGAGTGAGATTGACCGTGCGAATGTGTGTTGGCAGTGCTGGTAGGCAAGGCAAAGGCAGAATGCCAGAGTGTGTTTGGCTGTGAAAGCGGTGTCAAGGGAAGGTGAGGACCAGCAACAGCTCTAAGCCCTTACAGGTAGCGTGCGGGATAAATGGCTTGGACGTTTGCACTTTGGGAGGTGGTCTGTGCCGGGAGTGAGAGTGAGATTGACCCTGCGAATGTGTGTTGGGAGTGCTGGTAGGCAAGGCAAAGGTAGAATTGCAGAGTGTGTTTGGCTGTGAAAGCGGTGTCAAGGGAAGGTGAGGACCAGCAACAACTCTAAGCCCTTAGGCCTATCGCATGGGAGAAATGGCTTGGGTGTTGGCACTTTGGGAGGTGGTCTGTGCCGGGAGTGAGAGTGAGATTGACCCTGCGAATGTGTGTTGGGAGTGCTGGTAGGCAAGGCAAAGGTAGAATTGCAGAGTGTGTTTGGCTGTGAAAGCGGTGTCAAGGGAAGGTGAGGACCAGCAACAACTCTAAGCCCTTAGGCCTATCGCATGGGAGAAATGGCTTGGGTGTTGGCACTTTGGGAGGTGGTCTGTGCCGGGAGTGAGAGTGAGATTGAGCCTGAGAATGTGTGTTGGGAGTGCTGGTAGGCAAGGTAAAGGCAGATGGCCAGAGTGTGTTTGTATGTGAAAGGGGTGTCAAGGGAAGGTGAGGACCAGCAACAACTCGCAGCCCTTAAAGGTAGCGTGCGGGATAAATGGCTTGGACGTTTGCACTTTGGGAGGTGGTCTGTGCTGGGAGTGAGAGTGAGATTGAGCCTGAGAATGTGTGTTGGGAGTGCTGGGAGGCAAAGCCAGGGCAGACGGCCAGAGTGTGTTTGGCTTTGAAAGCGGTGTCAAGGGAAGGTGAGGACCAGCAACAGCTCTCAGCCCTTAGAGGTCGCGTGCGGGATAAATGGCTTGGGCGTTTTCACTTTGGGAGGTGGTCTGTGCCCCGAGTGAGAGTGACATTGCGCCTGAGAATATGTGTTGAGAGTACTGGGAGGCAAGGCAAAGGCAGAATGCCAGAGTGTGTTTGGCTGTGAAAGCGGTGTCAAGGGAAGGTGAGGACCAGCAACAGCTCTAAGCCCTTAGATGTAGTATGTGTAAGAAATTGCTTCGGTGTTGGCACTTTGGGAGGAGGTCTGTGCCGGTAGTGAGAGTGTGTTGGGAGTGCGGGGAGGCAAGGCAAAGGCAGATGGCCAGAGTGTGTTTGTATGTGAAAGCGGTGTCAGGGGAAGGTGAGGACCAGCCACAGCTCTAAGCCCTTAGGCCTATCGCCTGGGAGAAATGGCTTGGGTGTTGTCACTATGGGAGGTGGTCTGTGCCGGGAGTGAGAGTGAGATTGAGCCTGAGAATGTGTGTTGGGAGTGCTGGGAGGCAAAGCCAGGGTAGATGGCCAGAGTGTGTTTGGCTGTGAAAGCAGTGTCAAGGGAAGGAGGGGACCAGCCACAGCTCTAAGCCCTTAAAGGTAGCGTGTGTCAGAAATCGCTTGGGTGTTGGGACGTTGGGAGGTGGTGTGTGCCGAGAGAGAGTGTGTGTTGGGAGTGCTGGTAGGCAAGGCAAAGGCAGATGGGCAGAGTGTGTTTCGCTGTGAAAGCGGTGTCAAGGGAAGGTGAGGACCAGCAACAGCTCTAAGCCCTTAGGCCTATCGTATGGGAGAAATGGCTTGGACGTTTGCACGCTGGGAGGTGGTCTGTGCCGGGAGTGAGAGTGAGATTGAGCCTGAGAATGTGTGTTGGGAGTGCTGGGAGACAAAGCCAGGGCAGACGGCTAGAGTGTGTTTGTCTGTGAAAGCGATGTCAAGGGAAGGTGAGGACCAGCAACAGCTCTCAGCCCTTAGATGTAGTGTGTGTCAGAAATAGCTTGGGGGTTTGCACTTTGGGAGGTGGTGTGTGCCGAGAGTGAGAATGTGTTGGGAGTGGTGGGAGGGAAGGCAAAGGCAGAATGCCAGAGTGTGTTTGGCTGTGGAAGCGGTGTCAAGGGAAGGTGAGGACCAGCCACAGCTCTCAGCCCTTAGAGGTAGCGTGCGGGATAAATGGCTTGGATGTTTGCACTTTGGGAGTTGGTCTGTGCCGGGAGTGAGAGTGAGATTGACCCTGCGAATGTGTGTTGGGAGTGCTGGTAGGCAAGGCAAAGGTAGAATTGCAGAGTGTGTTTGGCTGTGAAAGCGGTGTCAAGGGAAGGTGAGGACCAGCAACAACTCTAAGCCCTTAGGCCTATCGCATGGGAGAAATGGCTTGGGTGTTGGCACTTTGGGAGGTGGTCTGTGCCGGGAGTGAGAGTGAGATTGAGCCTGAGAATGTGTGTTGGGAGTGCTGGTAGGCAAGGTAAAGGCGGATGGCCAGAGTGTGTTTGTATGTGAAAGCGGTGTCAAGGGAAGGTGAGGACCACAACAACTCGCAGCCCTTACAGGTAGCGTGCGGGATAAATGGCTTGGACGTTTGCACTTTGGGAGGTGGTCTGTGCCGGGAGTGAGAGTGAGATTGAGCCTGAGAATGTGTGTTGGGAGTGCTGGGAGACAAAGCCAGGGCAGACGGCTAGAGTGTGTTTGTCTGTGAAAGCGGTGTCAAGGGAAGGTGAGGACCAGCCACAGCTCTAAGCCCTTAGATGTAGCGTGCGTCAGAAATCGCTTGGGTGTTGGCACTTTGGGACGTGGTGTGTGCTGAGAGTGAGAGTGTGTTGGGAGTGCTGGGAGGCAAGGTAGGGGGAGATGGCCAGAGTGTGTTTGGCTGTGAAAGCGGTGTCAAGGGAAGGTGAGGACCAGCAACAGCTCTAAGCCCTTAGATGTAGCGTGCGGGTTAGATGGCTTGGACGTTTGCACTTTGGGAGGTGGTCTGTGCCAGGAGTGAGAGTGAGATTGAGCCTGAGAATGTGTGTTGGGAGTGCTGGGAGGCAAAGGCAGGGTAGATGGCCACAGTGTGTTTGTCTGTGAAAGCGGTGTCAAGGGAAGGTGAGGACCAGCAACAGCTCTAAGGCCTTAGATGTAGCGTGTGTCAGAAATCGCTTGGTTGTTAGCACTTTGGGAGGTGGTGTGTGCTGAGAGTGAGAGTGTGTTGGGAGTGCTGGGAGGCAAGGCAAAGGCAGATGGGCAGAGTGTGTTTGGCTGTGACAGCGGTGTCAAGGGAAGGTGAGGACCAGCCACAGCTCTAAGCTTTTAGGCCTATCGTATGGGAGAAATGGCTTGGATGTTTGCACTTTGGTTGCTGGTCTGTGCCGGGAGTGACTTTGCGCCTGAGAATGTGTTTTGGGAGTGCTGGGAGGCAAAGCCAGGGTAGATGGTAGAGTGTGTTTGGCTGTGAAAGCAGTGTCAAGGGAAGGTGGGGACCAGCCACAGCTCTAAGCCCTTAAAGGTAGCGTGTGTCAGAAATCGCTTGGGTGTTGGGACGTTGGGAGGTGGCGTGTGCCGAGAGTGAGAGTGTGTTGGGAGTGCTGGGAGGCAAGGCAAAGGCAGATGGGCAGCGTGTGTTTGGCTGTGAAAGCGGTGTCAAGGGAAGGTGAGGACCAGCAACAGCTCTAAGCCCTTAGAGGTCGCGTGCGGGATAAATGGCTTGGATGTTTGCACTTTGGGAGTTGGTCTGTGCCGGGAGTGAGAGTGAGATTGACCCTGCGAATGTGTGTTGGGAGTGCTGGTAGGCAAGGCAAAGGTAGAATTGCAGAGTGTGTTTGTCTGTGAAAGCGGTGTCAAGGGAAGGTGAGGACCAGCAACAGCTCTAAGCCCTTAGAAGTAGCGTGCGTCAGAAATCGCTTGGGTGTTGGGACGTTGGGAGGTGGTGTGTGCCGAGACTGAGAGTGTGTTGGGAGTGCTGGGAGGCAAGGCAAAGGCAGATGGGCAGAGTGTGTTTGGCTGTGACAGCGGTGTCAAGGGAAGGTGAGGACCAGCCACAGCTCTAAGCTTTTAGGCCTATCGTATGGGAGAAATGGCTTGGATGTTTGTACTTTGGTTGCGGACAAAAGAATCATCTTAATTTCACTACATGAAGAG